>NC_141106.1:2387500-2557500 GCF_041138505.1 Cibotium barometz
CATCTTCTTTCAACTCGCAAACGTTGAGTCTCTAGTTGGACACTCTCATCAATCTTTATGTGTGTGGATTGTATGGGTTCTAACAAGAATAAGTTCTTTGGCTCTTTGATTCTTGAAAGAGCTGTGTATACCAATCCATGGCCCCATGGATATTTTTGGACTAAATGCCAAGCTTTCCATCGTGAGCCCAGGAGACCTATGTATCGTCCTTGTTGATGCAAGTTGTATTTGGAATTGCTTTCTTGTGATTGTATTCAAAACATTTTTACCTATCTAGAATTCTTTTGCAACCATATGCAAATGGTGTCCATGTACGGGGTATTGCATCGTGAGCCCATGAGACCTATGTATCGTCCTTGTTGATGCAGGTTGTATTGGGAATTGCTTTCTTGTGATTGTATTCAAAACATTTTTACCTATCTAGAATTCTTTTGCAACCATATGCAAATGGTGTCCATGTACGGGGTATTGCATGTGTGTATAAGTGGTTTGACTCGTATCTTGTTTTTTGTCCTATTTGTTGAAAGGAGAACTTGACCCAAATAAGTGGAGGTGAAGCTTGCAAGTTTGAGCTCATGAACTTTCCCTCTGCACCATTCATAAGCCCATCGGCAATGTCATCGTTTGTGGCACATAGCTCAATGGTCATATTTGGTTTCAATTGGAGCACTTGGTGGAGGCCAGCGGTTGCTTGAGGCTCATTAGGTATTTGTACTTTTTTGCTGCATGTTTGGTGTCGTATGTCGATTGCTAGAAGGACATGAGGCTCTCCTAAATTTCGATGATAGACTTTCTCATTATGCTTATTTTTGTCGTCATTGGTGTAGAAGAGGTGGCCTATATCATTTTATGGAGGAGGTGCTCTATAAAATGTAGCATTCAGGTAATGCAAGTCCATGTATGTATGAGTGCATGTTCTTATTCTGTTGAGAATGTTTATGAAGGTTGGATCATGTTTATGAAGGTTGGATCATGTTGTCTCATAGAGGTTCTTAGCTCGTAGCACCTTGGTGTTGTTTGCCAACATGTGGGTGTAATTGCTTCTAGCAATTGTGATTGTGACTTGAAGATCCATGAATCACGAATAGGACTTGCTTGAAAAAGATCACCACACATAATGACATCAACACCACCAAATGGTTTATCATGGACGTGCTTGATACAATGTAATCAACTATCAGCAAGGCTGAGAGTTCTAGATCCAATGAGGGAAATCTCATCAAATACAACTAGTTTCAAATACAACTAGTTTCAAATTCTTTTAGTGCGTGGATAAGATATCTAGTTTCTCTATGGATAGACTTGTAGGTGTATTTGTGACTAATGGCAAGTGCAATGTTGAATGGATTGTTGTTCCACCTATGTTGAATGCAGCCTTTCCCGTATAGGCCATAAGCAGGGCTATTGGAGACTCAGCATTGTCCTAAATGGACTTATTGTAATGCTATAAAAGACCTTGCACAATGAGCAATAGTGTTACATACCCGTAACGCCGCTCTACGGGCGTTACCACAAGAGGGGACGGCCTCTGGCTCACCACCCAGCCATAGAGGAAGAATGAGGATTGCCCCTCATCCCCCAGGCTATATAGTGTGTGGCCTGCCGTCCACACTAGCCTGGCCGCCCATGACTCCGCATGGGCGTCCTCTCCCACTGAACCCCGGATGGCCACATCCTTGGCCATTGCCGTCGGTCATCACAGGCATTACAGCCTACGTGACATTACCCCCCCCCTTAAGAAGAGTTTTCGTCCTCGAAAACAAATTGGGGAAACCTTTTGGAAATTGCACTACGGCATTCCCAGGTAGCTACCTCCTCATCCCTATCTGTCCATTTAACAAGTACCTCCTGGCACACTTTATGTCGGGTTTGTCTATCACGATACTGTAGAATCTTTTCAGGTTCACGTGGTATCTTTGGTGGCTCTATCAAGTCCACCAAAATCTCTGGAGAAATTGCGTTCTCTAACCCGTGAACTGATTTCTTCAGTTTACTGACATGGAAGACAGGATGGACTTGAGAACTCTCCGGTAACTCAAGTTTATATGCTACGTCCCTAATCTTCTTAAGGATTTTAAAAGGACCACAATATCTCGGAGAAAGTTTATCACACTTTCTCGTTTTCATGGTTTCTGACTGCGCAGGAACCTTGAGGAATACAAAGTCACCTTCTGCAAAGGTCACCTTTCTTCGTCCTTTATCCGCATAAGTTTTAGCGCGATCCTGAGCACTACGAATGCTCTCACGTGCGGCTCTGAGCATATCATTCATATCTTCAAGGAAATCCTTGGCAGATTGAATCTTCTCCTTTTCTAGGCCTACAGCCATCGGAGATCTCGGCTGGAATCCATACATTAACATAAATGGTGTAAATCTACTCTCGCTGAGTGTTTGGAGCTGTTATAGGCAAACTCCAATAAGGGCAAGTACTCTTCCCAATTAAATTGCTTCTTACTAACATAAGAACACAACATATCCTTTAGAATTTGGTTAACTCTTTTAGTTTGACCATCAGACTCCGGATGATCTGCCGTACTCATACCAGAGTAGTATCCAACTTTTTGAAGACTTCCCTCCAAAAATGACTGTTGAACTTTCTATCTCTATCCGACACTATATCTGCGGGCAGGCCATATAGCTTGTAGAGATGTTCAATAAAGAGTTTTGCCAACTCTGGCGTTTTTACAGTTTTCTTCGTGGCAATAAACTTTGCCATTTTAGTTGTCCACTACTACTACCCACACCGAGTCATTCCCTCGACTCGTCTTGGGTAAACTGGTAATTAAATCCATGGAAATGCTTTCCCATTTCCCTTGAGGAATCTCCAGCGGATGGAGTAGTCCTCCAACCTTAAGACGTTCATGTTTATTGACCTGGCACTTACTGCATTTCAGCACATAAGTCTGGACGTTCTTAAACAAACTAGGCCAATAAAACTGTCTTTTTACTAGTGCATAGGTCTTCTGAATCCCAAGATGACCCGCACTTGGACTATCATGACTTTCTTTAAGAATTTGGGCCCGAAAGTCACCAATAGTTGGTACACATATTCTACCCTTGTAGAGTGAGTACCCATCGTCAATGGAGTAATTAGCATATTTCTCCCACGTGTCTGGTCGAGCTCGACGGGCAATCCGACGTGCCATTACAGGATAAAGAGTTTTCGCCCTCGAAAACAAACTGGGGAAGTTATTGGTAAGCAAACGTCTAGTAGTACTCACGCAAGCCCTGATTTGGTATTTCAACCAAAATCCCAAGGCAAATTTATGCCTTGATTTTGCATCATGTCATTAGCACAGAAGCTAATGTACTGGAGAGCACTCTAGTAGCGCAAGTTCTTAGACTATGCTACTAGATATTTGTAGACTACGCTACCATGTTGCATCACCAACTTGTTAAAACTTCTCCTTGGAAAGCTCTACGACCATAGGAGAAATAAACTAAAGCCAATCTAATCATGCATCACAAGGATTAGTTCCAAAGCTGAGATACTTTCTCTCTTAGAGTAACATCTTTGCACAAGCATATGCTCTAGAATTTTGTTGAGTTTCTAACTACCATCAATCTACGGATGGTTAAACTCCACTTTAACTCAGAGTAAATGTAACTTTTTTGAAGATTTCCCTTCAAATATAACAATCAAACTTCCTATCTCTTATGCCATACTATATATGCGGGCAGACCATATAGTATGTGGAGATGTTTGATAAGGATTCTTGCACCACTATGGGTGTCTGGAGTTACATCCAATCACTTACAACTCTTTGTTGCTATTACCAGACACATCCCTTCAAGTATTGTCTGGACTTACACAACTATTCGAGTTTATGTGATATTTGAGGACTACGGGCGTTACCACAAGAGGGGACGGCCTCTGGCTCACCACCCAGCCATAGAGGAAGAATGAGGATTTCCCCTCATCCCCCAGGCTATATAGTGTGTGGCTTGCCGTCCACACTAGCCTAGCCGCCCATGACTCCGCATGGGCGTCCTCTCCCACTAAACCCCGGACATGGCCATCCGGTCTGCCGTCGATCACCACAGGCATTACAGCCTACGTGACAAATAGTGTGAATGTATTTCATGTGCTTGCTCCACCAGTTAAGAAAAGATTGAGCGTTTTTGTTGGTTGTAGCCTCTTTCGGAGCATGACATCATTGAAGACTAATCGTTGCTCATCATTTAGTTTTTGGAGTTGTTCATAAAATGTTACGTTGGGCATGAAGAATCAAGATGTAGGTTTTTGGGCCTCTAAGGTCAATTGTTTATTTTTGGGTGGGTTCAAAATATCAAGTGCAATGTCATAGTGCTCCCTTTCATTTTTCGTGTCAAGATTTTTAGAATTTGAGCTCGATGTTTTTTATCAAGACCTGCTAGATTCATGCTTATCTTCTATTGTTGATGGCTTGTTATACTTTTGAATGTTGCTGAGAATAATGTCAACATTTGAGCTATAGACATCATGCTAAGATCCATAACCGTCCAAGCTTGACAGCTCATTATTTTGGAATGGTAGGAAAAGCGAGCATTGTTCTCTATAGTGATTCTCAATGTCTCTTTCCTTGTTGTAGTTTATGTAGTGTAGTATTCTTGGTTTCTTTCATATTTTGTGTGTTCTTCCAATTGTGTCAAAGAGTGCTAGGAAATCTACAAGGCATATGTTGGAGAGATGTGCAGGTCATTTAGTGTACTTTTGAATTGAGTCAGGGAACAATATTTCAATACTATTCTCTGGCAAGCATTCCAGGGATTGTGCCGCTTAAGCAACAATGTACGTTCATCTGTGTGGGCCGTGTTAACAAAGACACATTGCCTAGAAGAAGTGATGAGATGCAGTGACAAGGCCAAGTAGACAGCTTGTTACGAGCTTAGTTGTTGTGTGCTTAAGATTGCAGTGCCAATTTTGCATAGTCGCTTAATAGTGCTAGCATTGCTCTCAACACACCATTGGAATTCTTGCTTGATGGTTCTAGTCAATGTGGTGTCTACTTTTGTCATATATGAAGTGCAATAGCTTGCCGCACCATGTGCATTGAGAACAAATTGAATGTATGTGTTGACGAACCATAGTTCACATAGATTCTTGTTGAAATTATTTGTGTTTTTATCTTATGGTCTTTGCTGTGTAAAAAAATTATCAACTTGCTTATTGTGCTGCGAATGTAGAGAAGATATTCTGCTTGAGTTATTTGCAAGCGTTGCAACCAATTTGTGAATGAATCTTGATAGGGTGTTACACTCTTCAAGGATAGTTTAAGCCTTTGTCTTGTTGTTTTTGGTAATTGTGAATTGTTTGAAGTCGTTGGGAGAGGTCGTAGCAAGATTGTTGATCCCATATGAATCCTAGGGAAGCCAAATCTACATGTCTTTCCAGTTTTCGTGTATGTTTTTGTATAGCGATGAGTTTGTGCCTCATGAAGGTCCTCTGGAAGGTCATCAGAGTTTGTGCTTATGTATTTATTAACAAAAAGTGCAATTGCTTGGTTTGTGTCCTTATCCAAAATTGAAGCATTTTCAAAACATAGCAGCCCATGATCATGTTGGCTTCCCCTGCTTTGGAATTCTGTGAAAAAGAAGTAATCTTGAAGTCTACCTATAATGGTTTATTCAGATTGCAAGAGTTTTTTCATTGCTTCGAAGGTGATGGACATAGTAATGTGCACATGTAATGGGATCAAATCGGATGAGTCGTCGTTCGTATGCACCAACTATCTCATCAAGTGCTTGCTCGATTGGGTTCAAAACTTGCAGACAAACAAATCTCTCCATAGTCTCTTGGCAGTCAATCAAATCTCTCCATAGTCTCTCGCAATCAAAACTTGCAATCAATCAAATCTCTCCATAGTCTCTCGGCTATGGAGAAAGTGACGAAGAAAGTGGGAGGACCTAGCTGTCGAATCATCGCAAAAAAGATTTTTCTTGAGTTTCTCTTTGAAGTCAGGAGAAATACGGAATGTCTCGAAGTCTCTATAGCCTATCTTAGAGGCTAAATTTTGCTTTGTATGGGTGTCACGAATGACATCTCTTACTGTGAGGCTAGAACCTTTCAATTTTCCTTTGCATAGCCAAACCCAAATTGATGACAACTCTTTGCTGACCATGATTTTCATAGTTTTGAAGAATAAATTTTCAATGTTTAAAGCAAACCGTCTATCACTATGCATCAATTCCCATTTCGCTGTGAGTTGGTAAGGTTTCAGTGCGTATTGAGTTGGTAAGGTTTCAGTGAGTTGGTAAGGTTTCAGTGTGTACTGATGGTATTTTCTTTCTTGCCCAAAGAACAATGTTGGGAAGCATAGTTCTTCACAATGTGTATCCTTGAATAGACTCAAAGGTGGAAAACCTTCACATGGTGCATGTGAATCATTGAGTTGTTCATGTCTACCACTTGATGTAAAGAGTAGAATCCGTGGACAAGGTAATTGGAAAAGGGCTCATCATCCTGTCCACCATCGATGCACTCATCATTGTGAAGTTCGTTATTTTCAAATTTTCGTTGAAGAGCTGTTGTGTGTGCCAGCCAATTATTGTTGAGGGAAACGTTGTTCGCATTATAAAGAGGTGTAGGAAGCAATGCATTCAAGGCTGACATTGTTCTAAGAGGGCGAACAGAGCCACTCATGTATGAATATTGTAGGACAACTTTCTCTTTATTCCAACCAAAATGGATGCTTCAAACTCAAGAAAATGCGGAAGGACACATTGAGCTCTCTCTAGATTAGCCATTACATTGATTATTGTTCCACGTAAGCCAAGTTGTCCGTTGTGTGTCAACTCACAAATCTACGCAAAAGGTATTCTAATTGATATCAAACATGCCTGATTTAAATCAAGTTTTTGACACTCTCAATAAATGTATTGAAGCCTTGAGTCGCAAGTGGAGAAGATAAATGTACTTATCCCATGAGTTAAGTTGTTGGGCAACATAGGCTCTGAGTAGATCTAAGATAGTGTTGTTAGTAACCTCAGTTTGTCTAGTTGTTTTTGGATGGAAAGCTGTTGAGAAATCTACTTTAGTGCCTAAGTTGGAGAATAATGTGATCCACAAATTACTACAAAATCTTGAATCTCTATCAGAAACAATGACTTTTGGCAAACCGTGATATACAAAGATTTGTTTGATAAACATATTTGCAGCTTGTTGAGAAGTCAAAGTTTTCTTACAAGGTAAGAAGTATGCTTGCTTACTCAAACGGTCAATTATTGTCCAAATCATATCGTATGACTCGATGTAGTAGGCAAACATGTGATGAAGTCCATGGATATTTGTTCCTAAGTATCATTAGGAATTAGTAGCGGGGTAAGGAGTCCTTGGGTTTTACCTTTGTAGCTTTTAATCTTCTGACAAACAGAACATTCAGCCATAAATTTTGCTATTGATAAGGCCAAAAGAATTCCCTAGATACTATTATAAGGTAGCTAAAACACCTCAATGACCCATGTATGGTGGTTGATGCATTTACTCTAGTATTGATAAATTTTGCTATTGATAAGGCCAAAAGAATTCCCTAGATACTATTGTAAGGTAGCTGAAACACCTCAATGACCCATGTATGGTGGTTGATGCATTTACTCTAGTATGAATTGTCTGAAAGGTTATGTAATACACAATCTTTTTTGGAAGAAAAAATAACCATCATTGCATGAGTAATCACCAATAGGGTTCCAATTATTGTCTCTAAGCTTAGTCCAATTTCAAAAAAAATTGGGTCTATATCGTAGGATTCTCTCATAGGACTTGGTTGACTTTGAATAACATAAATGTTGTGAATACTAGGACGTCTACTTAAAGCATCAGCCACAACATTTCTTTGCCTGGTTAATATTGAATCATGGGTTGGAAAATTTGGATAAATGAATCCCACATTTGATATGTCGATCAGAGATCAATGGTTGAGTTAACAAATGACGAATGCTTTGTTGGTCTGTCTTAATTAAGAATTTAGATCCCATTAAATAATGTTTCCAAAGTCTTAAAGCATGGAAAACTACAACTAATTCTTTGTCATATGTACTATAATTTCTTTCTACTAGTTTAAGCTTATGACTTTCATAAGCATTTAGATGTCCATTTTGAATAAAAACAGCACCAAAGCCTTATCCACTAGCATTAGTAACTACAATGAAGAGGTAATGTGAGAACTGGTGCATGGGTCAATGCTTTCTTAAGTTTAGCGAAAGAATGATCATGTCGACTAGTCCAATCAAAATGTCTAGCTTTCTTAAGAAGTTCAGTCAAAGGATGTGTAATATATGCAAAATTTCTAACGAACTTCCTATAGTAGCTTACATAATCCAAGAAAAGATCAGAGTTCGTGAATATCACGTGGTCTAGGCCAATTAGTAATGCGTTTGATCTTTTTAGGATCTACTCTAATTCCATCAGCAAAGACAATGTGTCCTAGATATTCAATTTCTTCTTGGAAGAATTTGCTCTTTTCAAGATTGACATAGAGTTGATTCTCTTGAAGAAGTGAGAATATTTTTCAAGATTGACATAGAGTTGATTCTCTTGAAGAAGTGAGAATACTTTTTCTAAATGTTGTTCACATGTTCTTGACGATTCTTACTGAAAACTAAGATATCATCGAAAAACCACAACAAAGTTATGATATTTCAAGAATATCATATTCATTATTCTGTTAAAAGTAGCTGAAGCATTAGTCAAACCGAATGGCATGACTAAAAATTCATAATGGCCAGTTTGGGTCCTGAAGGCATTTTTGTACATATCTCCTTCATCCATTTGAATCTGATGATAGCCAAACTTTAGGTCCATCTTGCTAAAACACTTGGGCTCCTTTAAGTTTATCTAGCAAGTCATCCACTCGAGGTATTGGATATCGATTCTTAACAATAATTTTGTTTAATGCACGATAATGGATACACAATCGATATGTACCATTCTTCTTTTTAACGAGAAGAACTGGAGCACCAAATGGAGAACTACTGGTCGAATCAATTCCTTATCTAATAGTTCTTCGACTTGCCTTTGAATCTCCTTTTGCTCAAGCATGTTAACTCTATAAGGAGCTTTACATGGCGGTGAGCTACCAAGAATTATTTTAATTTTATGGTCTTCTGGACGAGGTCTTGTTAAGCCAGGTGGTAAGTCATCTATGAAGCAGTTAGAGAATTTAGAGAGGAAAGGGTCATGAGACATTTGATTTTGAGTCATCTTGGGTAGTAAGCTGGTCGACAAAATAAAAAATGTCTTCTCCTTTTTTTGTACAACTCTTTTTGCTTGAGTATGAGTAAAAAATGGGCCTAATTCACCTTTGTTTTAGCATTGAAGACAAATTTCTTGGTCATCTTTTATTAACCATATGGTATGGGTATCATTCTCAATATGGGGGTTATGTTCATGTCTCAATGGCATACCTAAGATGACATCCACACCTTGTAAAGGTGCCACTAGGAATATTCTCTTTTCTTTTAGTGAACCCATTTGTAATTCTAAATCTTTAACCTCCTTGGTGTAGTTGTACTTAGTACCTTGAAATGCAGCTTTTACTTTGTAACTAGAGTATTCTCTTTTCTTTTAGTGAACCCATTTGTAATTCTAAATCTTTAACCTTCTTGGTGTAGTTGTACTTAGTACCTTGAAATGCAGCTTTTACTTTGTAACTAGAGTACAATGCATATAGGTTTAGTGCTTTCAATGCTTTCTCACAGAAATAAAATCATGTGAACTACCATCATCATGCAATATAGAAATTGATTTTTCTTTTATTTTCCCTTGAATTTTCAATAAAGCATAAATTGAAAACTTACCTTGATCTAAATAGTTGAGATTAGAGTTACCCTCTTGCTTGAAAGAATCTTCATCATCTTCTTCAATAACATTGAGACGAGCCATCAATGTGGAATTCTTCTTTTTGTCAGGGCAATCCTGTGCGAGATGTCCTTTTTTTATGACAATTATAGCATCTAAAGATTTGATTCTTTGGTTGTCCATTTGAAGGTTTGCTGTTGTTGTCCTTCTGAATACCTCCCTTAGCCATATCTTTACCCTTTTGCATCCTAGATTTATCAAAAGTACTAGAAGAGAAAGAAGATTTAGTATATTTTGTAAAAGATTTATCCTGCATCTTGAAATCTCTAGATATAGCTGTTTTACGTTCTGAATTCAGGGAAAGGTCCATAGCAGTGCTAAGGTCATGAGGATAAAACATGTTTATGTCAGCCTAATGGTAGAATTAAGTCCTACCATGAATTTTTTGTGTTGCTCTTTTTCCTTAACTTTTTCAATTACTTGAACTTCTAAAAGAATATCCCAAAATTTGTCTCGATATAAGCTTGGACATTCTCTTTATCAATCTAGCGTTGAGTGTCCCACCGTTGATGTGCTTTAGCTTTGTACTGCGATGGTAGAAAATGTTTCTTTGAGAGTTTCTAAAACTATTTCCATGTTGAAGGTCGATGTTTACCTTGCTTAATCACGTTCTATCATAAAGCTGCACTTTTGATCAAATGATTACAAGCACATTTAATTTTATCTTTTTCGGAGAACGTCTCGCAGAGAAATAGTCATCTAGTTGGCTAATCCAAGCAATGAGAACTTGTGCATCCTTCTTGCCATCATAATTTTGAAAAAAGTGAATGCCTTTCAATTGTTTTGTGAGTCTTTCTTATAATTTTGAGCAGGCAATGTAGCTTTAACAGTGCGTCTAACATGATCACTTTCCTCCTCATCTGAGTCCAAAGAATTAGAACCATCATGTTTGCATTTGGTACGCTTCACTTAGCATTCTAATTTGTGTCGGAGTTCTTGTTCACTAGCAATTTATTCTTGAAGTGCTAAGATTTATTCTTGTACTGTGGGCGAAATGGGTAAAGCAGCCATTACAACTAAATACGGAGAGTTTAGCTTATGAATCAGTCTCACGAAATGATGGGTTCAATTCCGTCCTCTAAAAGATTTTTTCGAATTGTTGCCTTTTGTGGGCAATGATGAATTCTTTTGAAATGTTCTCTTTTGAAGTGATGAGAATAGGCTTTATAAAATTTTAAAGCCTATTAGCAAGTTTGATTTGCAAAAACTTGCTTTAAGGGAAACTATGGAGTTTCTCTCTTGAATTTTGGTCACAAGGATGCGCTAAAAAGAGAAGCAGTTAGAGAATTTAGAGTCAAAAGGGTCATGAGACATTTGATTTTGAGTTATCTTGGGCAGTAAGCTGGTCGACAAAATAAAAAATGTCTTCTCCTTTTTCTGTACAACTCTTTTTGCTTGAGTATGTGTAAAAAATGGGCCTAATTCACCTTTGTTTTAGCATTGAAGACAAATTTATTGGTCATCTTTTATTAACCATATGGTATGGGTGTCATAATCAATATGGGGGTTATGTTCATGTCTCAATGGCATACCTAAGATGACATCCACACCTTGTAAAGGTACCACTAGGAATATTCTCTTTTCTTTTAGTGAACCCATTTGTAATTCTAAATCTTTAACCTCCTTGGCGCACTAGGAATGTTCTCTTTTCTTTTAGTGAACCCATTTGGTAATTCTAAATCTTTAACCTCCTTGGTGTAGTTGTACTTAGTACCTTGAAATGTGGCTTTTACTTTGTAACTAGAGTACGATGCATATAGGTTAAGTGCTTTCAATGCTTTCTCACATAAATAAAATCATGCGAACTACCATCATCATGCAATATAAAAATTGATTTTTCTTTTATTTTCCCTTGAATTTTCAATAAAGCATGAATTGAAAACTTACCTTGATCTAAATAGTTGAGATCAGAGTTACCCTCTTGCTTGAAAGAATCTTCATCATCTTTTGAGTCGAGCCATCAATGTGGAATTCTTCTTTTTGTCAGGGCAATTCTATGCGAGGTGTCATCTAAAGATTTGATTCTTTGGTTGTCCATTTGAAGGTTTGCTGTTGTTGTCCTTCCGAATACCTCCTTTAGCCATATCTTTACCCTTTTGCATCCTGGATTTATCAAAAGTACTAGAAGAGAAAGAAGATTTAGTATATTTTGTAAAAGATTTATCCTACATCTTGAAATCTCTAGAGATAGCTATTTTACGTTCTGAATTCAGGAAAGGTCCATAGCAATGCTAAGGTCATGAGGATGAAACATGTTAACGTCAGCCTAATGGTAGAATTAAGTCCTGCAATGAATTTTTTGTGTTGCTCTTTTTTCTTAACTTTTTCAATTACTTGAACTTGTAAAAGAATATCCCAAAATTTGTCGATATAAGCTTGGACATTCTCTTTATCAATCTAGCGTAGAGTGTCCCACTGTTGATGTGCTTTAGCTTTGTACTGCGATGGTAAAAAATGTTTCTTTAAGAGTTTCTGAAACTCTTTCCATGTTGAAGGTCGATGTTTACCTTGCTTAAATCACATTCCACCATAAAGCCACACTTTCGATCAAATGATTACAAGCACATTTAATTTTATCTTTTTCGGAGGACGTCTCACAGAGAAATAGTCATCTAGTTGGCTAATCCAAGCAATGAGAACTTGTGCATCCTTCTTGCCATCATAATCCAAGTAATGAGAACTTGTGCGTCCTTCTTGCCATCATAATTTTGGAAAGTGAATGCCTTGTTGGCATATACATAGGCAGTGATGTGTGTGAACACACTTAGGACCGCCGGGGCACTTTTTCCCTCTTTAGGAGGTTTTTTTCCCCGGCTTGTATATACGCCCATCATTCTAGGGCTAACTTATCTTTTGTACATTGACACAATCTAATACACTTTGTGTTGTGTGCATTCTTGCTTCTTCTTCTCCAAGCTTTGTGTGCTTTCCTGCAACCCTAATTCCAACAATTGGTATCAGAGTAGGCATCGGCTCCCAGGGCTACGCCGCCAGCACCCTCCGACTCACGTTCTCCGATTGAGGTGAGTTTTCACGAGCGCTTGCAGGTCCCTATACTCTGTAAATAGACCCGAAGGGCTTTGCATTCTCAGAATTTGCATCTGAGGTCGTTTCGGGCTCCGTTTTTGCATTTCAAGTTTTGCACAGGTGTTTTCGTCATTTTCTGCAGAAATTTCGACAGTGCAGTTTTCTGTAAAACAGGCATACGTGTTCTATTGTGGACCGTGCTACATAGCACAAGTTGTCTTCTGTTCAGTCTTTGCTTCATTACAGGTAGCTTTTGCATCAGTTTCAGTCAGTGGCCATGGCTGATAATAGGAATGATGTATTTCGCATGTTGTCTGGATGGAGACAACAACTACCCACTGTGGGCATACATGATGCAGCATGTTTTGGTTGCAAAAGGAGTGTGGAACATTGTGCAGGGTATGGATGTACGTCCAAGTTCTGTGGATGTAGGATCTGTTTTGAGGATGTTGCAGGTTCTAGCAGCTCTACTGTTGCTGCTGTTTTACCCACTACTGAACAAGCTCGTTGGGATGGTAAAGATGCGCAGGCTCATGCCTTGATTGTACTTTCTGTCAAACGTAACATCACCCCACACATTCGTTCAGCTAA
Source organism: Cibotium barometz (assembly GCF_041138505.1). Classification (NCBI taxonomy): domain Eukaryota; kingdom Viridiplantae; phylum Streptophyta; class Polypodiopsida; order Cyatheales; family Cibotiaceae; genus Cibotium; species Cibotium barometz. Next base: position 2,400,954 of record NC_141106.1, read on the forward strand.
AACAACAAAACAGGCTTGGGATATTCTGTTTTACCCACTGTTGAACAAGCTCGTTGGGATGGTAAAGATGCGCAGGCTCATGCCTTGATTGTACTTTCTGTCAAACGTAACATCACCCCACACATTCGTTCAGCTAAAACAACAAAACAGGCTTGGGATATTCTAGCTGGTTTGTATGCAGGTCGTAACGAGGCAAAAATCGCTTACCTGCGTAAAGAGCTAGAATTGAAGATTATGCAGGAAGATGATGACATGAATGTTTTTCTTGCTGAGATTAAAGATCTCAAAGAACAGTTGATTTCTGCAGGAGAGATTATTCCTGATCATTTTCTTGTGCATACTGTTCTTGATGCTTTACCTGAGACATATCAGACTTTTGCTTCCACATGGAGACTTCTTAATGAGGATAGACCTGATGCTGTCAAGTATGATACTTTAGTCAACAAGCTCTTGCAAGAAGCGCAGTCCAGGCAAAATAGGGCCAGGCAACGTGCAGTTGATCAAGCATTTATAGCTGCCTAGCAGAGAAGAAGTGGTAAGGTAGCCCCTTCCACTGTTTCTTCTCCTATTAGTAGGTTTGCAACTTCTTCTCCTTCCACAGTGTTAACCTATGACGAACATTGAGACGTATTATGTTTTACGTCATTAATTTAAATATTCTGAGTCATGGGCCGGGCTTGTCGGCACCATATGTTAAGGATGAAGGGATTGGGTGATCGCCGATGAGAGGCGCACCTTGAATATCAGTAGGATAAGGGTTAGGATCGGCCGGCCATGTATGGGCGCCCAAGTGTGAACGGCCAAGTCACCTATAAGAGTCAAATGTAACCCTAAAATCCTCATTCTCATGTGTTGTGAATACAAGAGTGCTCTTGCCTTATCTCCTTGGTTTCCTTCTCCTGCGTGTGTGAGAGAGAGAGAGAGAGAGAGAGTGAGAGAGAGCGATCGAGCGCACTGTGTAGCGGCACGGCGGCGGGCGGCGGCGGCGAGGCGGTAGGGCGACGACGGCGGCTCCTCCTTCACAGCTGCGACGCGGGAATCCTTTAAGGCGGCAGTTAAGCGGTGAGTGACACACCTTTTGCATTCTGTTTTGAGCTTGCCTTCCTGGTTGTATACTTGCAGCCATTCGTGGCTCGCATACGGTGTCTGGCAAGTCCCCAGCTACGACCTGTGCGACAAAAGCGCACATTTTTGGTGCCGCTGTCGGGGAGTTGCCCTGCACCAAGCTCCAGTTTGCAGCTCGGGCTGCTGCGTGAAGTTTAATCTACACTGTAGGAAAGCGACTGTGTGTTTGCTGTTGAGGTGTTTCTGTGGTTTGCAATCTCTGTTTCTGCAATTTGTCTTCTGCATTTCTGTTTCTTTTGTTATTTTTTCGCTCCGCGTGTGGGCGCACGATCGGTTATCTGGTTTTCTGCGTGTGAGGGGGGTTTCTGAATCCCTAGAGACCTGTGCTGCGTGCGAACTGCACCGCGGCCAAGGCTGAACCCTAGATAGAAACTCCAGAAAACTTATCCCAAAAAAACAGAAAATAAAAATTTAAAAAAATTTAAACAATTAAAAATAAAAAATTAAATTTTATTTTTGAAGAAAGAACCAAACATGTGGAGAGAGAAGATTTTCTAATTGGAGAAATTTTTTTTGAAAAGAAAGAACCCCAATCGACCCCCGGCCTCGGTCTTTTGATATATATATATAGGAGAGTGAGCCTCCATAGCTTTCTTTCAAGTGAGAGCTTATGGAAAGTTGTGCCCTATATGTAGCCCACTCCCCAAGGAGTAAAGTGAGTATGTGGGATAAAGCCCTCACCCTTTCCTCCACAAGCAAATAGGCTTTTGCCCCTTCCCCCCCAAGGGAAACGGACTGTTTTGAGGACTACAGGAGCTCTAGATAGGCGAACACGGTGCTGTAAAGCACACTAGGACCCTTTGAACGATGCGCTCGTTTCGAGCTATCATACGCCCTAGTCCAAGTTCGACCGTAAGTAAGGGGGTCAAAAACGGGTTAAAAACAACACAAAAACAAGTAAAAACGGGGTACGAAACACCTAAGAAACCACTTGTGTGAGTTTCAAGGGTAGTTACCAACGCACGTAGGGTACCCACGTCACATGCATCTACGCTCTGGTCGGGTACTAGAGCCTGAGCCACTAGAAAGTGTTTGAGTTTATGCAGGCTCACACCATCCCTCCACGTTGGCATCTTGGCCTTCGGCTGGAACCCAAGGGAGTGCAACCCAAGATCCACGAATAGTGGATAGTGACTCATCCTCTGACTCAGAAGCCATGGAAGGGCACCCTACCAAGAACCCTGAGGAGACAAGCCAAAACATGCTAGTGTGGGCCCCACAACTTGGATCTAGCATGTTTAGTCGTCTAATAGAGACCTTTAGTAGAGCTACACGCTCTGAACATGCGACAAGCGAAGTAAATGAAGAAGGAGGGGTAGTAGATTCACCATTCACATCTTATGTAGACCCTACCCTCCCAAAGAGTGTCCATGTGGATATTCTACCCACTTCGTTTAATGAGGGCCCTACTGAGCTACCAACTTCTGATGCTCTTCCTAAAGTAGAGGTCCCTAGAAGCCAACCCATAAGAAGTGACTTTGCGTCCACTTCAAGAGAACCGTTTGGCACACCAAGTCTGGATGGGATATTTCTCAATGAAAATTGGGAATATGATCTACACACAGAGACTCTAACGGACCTATACACGGGTTACACATACCATGTGGGTTGGTTAGAAGTCCTATGATCTACATCTAGCACCACTAATCTAGAAGAGCAACAGCAAATGATATGTGAGGTTATTCATAGGATTATCCAAATTGAGAGGCAAAATAGGGGAGTGAACCTAGTTTCCACTGGCCCTATGAGGTTTTTGGATACGGGCAAGGCCAAACAACCAACCCTATCACAATTGGAGACTCCCTCGGTGAGTCCCATAGACCCTTCATATGTTGTTTCGCCTGGAGTCTCAATGCAGGTTGAGCCCACGAGTAGTAACTTTAGCTTTCCAACCTTGGCTCAACTTTCCATTAGGGAATCCGCAATGCCTACCCCAATGATGAGCATAGCTGAAAGTGCACCTGTTACCGCTGTAGTTAGTACGACACCGCTACCTAGTGGAACAGTACCTACAGCAGTGCGTGCCAGTGCCTATCAACCATATGTACCTATCGCTACTCATGCTCATGTAGCTCCTACGCCTCTTAGTATGCCAATGGCGTATGCTCCACGACCACCTTATCATAACCATTATCCAAGGGGAGCTAGGCCTAGTCACATATCATATCCTACGTCATTTGCCAACATACTTAGACCAATGCCAACTCCTATCAGCCAGGCTATCCCAGAAGTGCCTCCACCAACTATCCTTGCTCACTTAGGCGATCTCGCAGCGTTTGCTCAGACGATCGGACGATCCATTGCGGAAAACATACGGGGCATGCCTGAGAGAGAACCTAGAAGCAAGGCAGTACAAGTGGCTAAGCTCACTCAAAACTTCAGTGGTAACGAGGATGTTAGGAAGCACATTGAAGTCTTTGAACACGTGTGTGATTCTTTGGAAGAGCACAATGAGCTGCGTAAGTGTAAAGCCTTAGGCTTAACCTTGAGTGGGAAGGCCGGAGATTGGTATCGAACCTTAAGGGTTGAAGAGCGCACTCACTACCCCACTCTCAAGAGATTGTTCTTGAAAGAATACATACGTGAGGGTGTGCTTTGGGGGGTAGCATCTCAACTCCAAAAAGCTGAACGCGAGGAAGGGGAGTCAGTGAGAGACTTTATAAGTCGATTGAAGCATCTAAATTCGCTGCACTCCCGATGAACGCTTCAATAACAACCAACTCCTCGATAGATTCATCCGAGGATTGCGCCACGAGGACATTTACAATGGCCTAGTCATTAGAGGTCTTACAACGTGGGAAGCAGTCACTGCCAATGCAATCCAGTTAGAAGACAACTTGATGATTGCAGGTAAAAAGGTGTCTTCGGAAACAAAATCCGTTAGTTCGCAAGTATCTGGGCACGAGCCAATGACGGTGAAACCTATTGCCAAGGAGCCCAAGATATCTGAAATGTCTGTGACCGACCTTACTAAGGCTCTCCAAGAATACTTTAGGGGTAATCGAGCTCCTCAGAATAGCCATATGTACCCAAGGAGAGAGCAACAATGGTGTTCGGTTTGCTTAGGACCACATAGCACGAGTGAATGTCCCACATTCAGAGTTAAATTCAATGGGAATTGCAACGCATGTGGTAAGTACGGCCATCAATCTAAGGATTGCCTAGCACTTAAGCGAATGTTGGCAAACTAGGCACCACTAGCTTGGTCAAACACACCTCAGGGTACCCGCGCTAATGCCTGCACAACCTGTCGAGCAACCGTCACAGCACATAGTTCCAAGGAATCCGAATGTAGTCCAGTCTGTGCCGTTACCACCGCCAGTGCTAGGACCACAGCCTCCACATCCCAAGGATAACCCCAATAAACCAGATGGGTTGTGAGTCACATAGTGCATGTGGGGATTATGAAGAGAAGATAGACCCTACTGCTCCATACGGGATTGATACGTTTGAAATGATTCCCCAGTACTACATGGAGGATCATTTCGGGCAAGTCAAGCCTGTATATCAAGCGACTACTCTTGCCACAAGAGGGCAAAACCTTAATACCATGGCGAGGAGACCACCTCTTCAATGTTACGAGTGTGGTGGACCGCATCGTGTAGCGGAGTGTCCTAATAGGTTACAAAAGATCGCTACTCAGATGCAACCAAATCAAGGGAGCACATCGGGAATGCCGGTACTTACATGTAATCGTTGTGGCATCGATCATTTGATCGCTCAATGTCCACATAATCCTAATGCACCCAAGATTACGCCATTGAATTTGGTTGAGGTCACCAACCAAGCACGAAGAGCCACACTCGTTGTGCCCGCGAATGTAGTTACACGGTCAATGCTTCAAAATCAAAACTACATTCTTGAAGAGAGGGATACTGCATCAATCGCTCAGGCAAAGAAAAAGAAAACACGACGAAAGAGATCGCTTAATGCCACGAGCTCCAAGCCCAGTTCAAAGACCAACATAGGGACAGGAGACGACCCCGTGTATATGAATGATCCTGAAGATGATTCTGATTCAATAGAAACCATGGGGACCAAAGCCACTACCTTAAAGGAGGAACCCACTCGGGAGCTCAATGAAGGAGAATCAAGCGAGTACATAAATAAGGGAAAACAGAAGGAAACTTCCTCGGCCCCACAACCAAGTCAGTTAATGTCCTCTCGACCACCCAAACTGACTGAGACTCCCCAAGACAAGCCTTGTGGGCCAAAAACCCTCAAGAAAAAGATTGGTACTTATCCAAACCCAGTTGAGGAGATTGAACAAGTGCAACACTTAAGGGGTTTGGTGGAAGAAACACAAAGAGAACTGGAGCCAAACCCGAGAAGAATCAAAATTCCAGACACAGTGTTTTCTACGCAAGTTCAGCCTCACAGGAACCATAAACCGTTAGCTATACCTAGTATCATTCGGGAAGAAAGTGAGGATAGGACATCAGGAAGTGGGCAAACACCCTTCTTGCTGGAAAGGATGTTTAGTGAGGGAATGCCTGACCCCATTGAAGAGGAAGTGATTCCATCTTCACCAGTTCCTAGTCAAGGAGCGATATCTCGAAAAGTACCATTGAATGTGTCCAAGCTAATGGATTTCATGTCCTCTGAGATCAGAACCACGATCATATCCAAATTATACGGAGATCCTGAGCTATTCTTAGCTCTTCGGGCTTTTCTCAATGGAGAACTAAAGGCAGGGCTACCACAATTTGCAAATATGGATAGACCTGACACGCTTCAAGATGAAGGGGAGCATTGGGATCTACAACCCAACTTAGATGAAGATTCGGTCGTTAAAATACCTGTTAACAAGTTGGGACAGTACTTTGAAGGTGACAAATCTAATGCAACCCTCCCCATTACTACCAAGGGATTAACTCTAAAGGGAATCCTTGATGGTGGTGCTGGAGTGAGCATTGTGACTAAAAACTGTTGGGAATCTATGGGGAGACCTCACCTCGAAGTCACAAACATAGTGGTTAAGATGGCAAATGGAACTATTGCTAAACCTATTGGAATGTTAAGGGACCTTAAGATCAAGGTCCTGGGATACAAGGTAAAACATACCTTCATTGTAATGGACTTCTCCAAGCATCCTATGTCATATCAAATGATCTTAGGACGTCCTTTCATGAGGGAAGCACAAATGGTGCATGACTGGTCGAAAAACCATGTCTACCTACAATTCCAGGACTCTGTCATTCGAGTTGATCTTGAGAATGGTCGTGCGCATCCTTTAGGAAGCAAGGTTATCATCGACGATAATCGATCGGATACCACTGTTCACTCCGCCCCGTTAAGGTATTGCTATACATGCAAAAAAGAGACTGATGATGGGAAAGATTCTCCTTATATGGATGTCCTACCGGGTATGACTGAGTCGGATAACGTGGATTGGGTACACTTAGCGGCAACCATAGACACATGGGGAAATAGAGGCACGAGTTGGGTAACACCTGCTGAGAGGCAAGATATGCCACCATTAGTGCCAATAAACATGATAGGTGTTATGCACTTGACTCTTGATGGCGAGAAAGTGGCAAACTCAACTGACAGTAGCGAAGACTCTGACCAATGTAACTCCGAGTATGAATCTCAAGAACAAACTGACTCTGAGCCTGATGGGGGGGATGAATCAAATACTCACCCAAATGTGGAAGCGAGGTGCTCAAGGCCTAGGACAGTGACCTCCTGCAGTTCATCCGAAAGTAAAGATCGACCAAGTGAGTCCGAATCTGATAGAAACAAAAATCAAAAACTTGGTAAGAAGAAAACGAGACATAAGCGCCAACGCTATCGAGCTAATGTACGCACTGCAATAAACAAGGAAAGATCTACTGCAGAATGGCTTAGTTATGTAGGAGCCATTGATGCTCATCGGAAGATAGCGGATAATTGGGGACAATACCTCCAAAGTGTCATGTGGTGTATTCCGCAACCTCATGACGTCGCCCAATTAGAAATCGAAGAGAAGCCGAAACTAAGTCGTACTGCAAGAAGGCGGCAAAACCAAGAGTTGGCTCAACAACAAAAGGAAGCGGAATTGAAAGAAAAAAGCCTGGCACAACAAGAACCAGTAGACTTACACCCCGCTCCCGAGCATTTCAAGTCATTCACCACAAGGGAACGTAAAGTAGTCTACACAAAAGCCCAACGAACGCCTACCAATGGGAGTACCGGTGTCTACGATGGCCCTGCGGTAGTTAAGGAGATAGACTTAGCAGATCCGGGTGGGGAGTCTAAACCAGTTTTTATTGCTCAAGACCTCACCAAGGCCGAAGAAGCTGCACTTACGAAGCTTCTTAAAGAATTCAAGGACATATTTGCTTGGACATATCATGATATGAAGGGTGTTCCACCCTCGGTGGTGCAACACACGATTCCAATGATTAGCACTGCTAAACCAGTCCAGCAACGTCCCTACCCAATGAATCCTAAGTACGCAAAGATTGTACAAGAGGAAATTGAAAAGCTGGTAAAATGTGGATTCATATACCCAATTGAGCACTCAGAATGGGTTAGTCATCGTGCCAAAGAAGAATGGGAAACTCAGAGTGTGCGTTGATCTCAAAAAGGTTAATGCAGCCACCAGAAGGGATCATTACCCCTTGCCATATTCTGAACATGTGCTTGAAAGAGTGGCAGGCAAGGAGGCATATAGCTTTTTAGATGGGTACTCGGGTTACAATCAGATCACAATTGCAGTCGAGGACCAAGCTAAAACAGCATTTATCATGGAGTTTGGAGTGTTTGCCTTTCGCGTCATGGCTTTTGGCTTGACCAATGCACCTGCAACATTCCAACGATTGATAAACACGGCCTTTAAGGAATATCTAAGGGACTTCTGTGAAGCTTTCTTAGATGATCTTTGTGTTCATTCCTCTTGGGACGAGCACTTGATGTGTATACGAAAAATATTTGAAAGGTGTAGATTATATCGCATCTCCTTGAATCCTTTCAAATGCCAATTCTGGGTTAAACACGGAGTTATCTTAGGGCATATAGTGTCCAAAAATGGGATTTCCACTGACGAGAGTAAAATCAAGGTCATTCTGGAATTACCCCCACCTACCAACTACAAGGGAGTCCAACGCTTTATGGGCCACGTTGGTTATTATCGAAGGTTTATTCTCTTCTTCACAGAGATAGCTCGACCATTGTATAAGCTTCTCATCGAGTTTATTTGGACCGAAGAATGTGACCGTGCCTATGAGCTATTAAAGAAGGCCTTGGCGAGTGCTCCAATCTTGAGAATGCCTAACTGGGATTTACTCTTCCATGTGCGTATTGATGCATCAAACTTTGCTATTGGGTGTGTGTTAACTCAACCTGGAGAACACAAGCTAGACTACCCCATTAGCTTTGCCAGTCGCCAGTTGAATGATGCTGAGATGAACTACACCACTACGGAGCGAGAAGGGTTGGCAATGATATATGCAATGAGGAAATTTTGTTATTACCTCCTTGCCACCAAGTTTGTTTTCTATGTGGATCATCAAGCATTGTTGTATCTGGTAAACAAACCATGCTCCACAGGAAGAATCACACGATGGCTATTGATTCTTCTTGAGTTTGATTTCACTGTTGTTGTGAGACCTGGCAAAAAACATGTTATGGCTGATCATTTGTCTCGCATACCTAATGGTGAGACTCCTACGGAGGTTGACGATGACTTACCGGACACTTCCCTATTCATGGTGGAGACAATGCCTGAATGGAGTGAGAAGATTGTTAACTTTTTGGTTAATGGCTTTCCACCCAAGGAGCTTCGTAAAGATCTAGCTCGAAAGCTAATCAAAGAATGCGAACCCTATTGCCTGATAGCCGGGACTCTTTATAAAAGAGGAAAGGATGACGTTCTTAGGCGTTGTGCCCGAGAGGATGAGTATCTATACATTTTGCAAGAGGCACATATGGGCGTAACCGGTGGTCACTTCTCAGGAGACTTAACTGCGCGAAAGATCTTACAATCAGGGTATTGGTGGCCCACTATGTTCCAAGATGCATCACTCTTTGTGAAGGGTTGCGATGAATGCCAACGATACAAGAAACCCCAACGGAAAGATCAGATGCCCCTACATCCAATCAAAGTAAACCAACCATTTGAAAAGTGGGGTTTAGACTTTGTAGGTCCAATTAGCCCAGCGGCCCGAAACACACAATCTCGCTATATTATTGTGGCCACTGACTATATGACCAAATGGGCTGAAGCGAAAGCGACACGTAAGGCAGATGCGAGGACAACAGCCAAGTTCCTCTTTGAAAATATAATCACACGATTCGGTTGTCCTTTTGAACTTGTGAGCGACAATGGTACGCATTTTATAAATGAAGTGATTAAGGATCTCACAACAAATTTCATGATATCCCATCATAAATCTACTCCTTACTATCCGCAAGCGAATGGCCAAGCCGAGAGTACCAACAGGACCTTAATCTCTATTTTGACAAAGACAGTTGAAGCTCATTGCACGGATTGGGATCTAAAGCTTACGACAGCTTTATGGGCCTATCGTACTGCATACAAAGTGGCTATTAATTGCACACCATTCAAAATGGTATATGGCCAAGAAGCAGTCATGCCGTGGGAATTTGTCATTCCTAGTCTTCGTGTTGCTACTCAAGAGGGTTGGGATGGTAATCCCTTAGTAGAGCGTCTATATATCCTTGAGCGGCTAAATGAAGAAAGACAATTGGCTGTATACAATGCCCTTGTGGAGAAGGATAGAAGGAAAAAATGGTTTGATCGCCATCTAAAGGACAAGGACATCAAGGTTGGGGATAAAGTCCTGATGTATGGAGTGCGAAACGAAAAGAAGAAGCTCAAATATGCTGGTAAGGGACCATATAGAGTATGTGAAATTACCTCGCAAGGTACCATCAGAGTGGAGACTCTCGACGGAGTTGAAACCATTGGATTCCTTAATGGGAGTAAATTCAAACGATACTATGACCCCCTGAGCCAGGAGGAGTTACATGCAATCCATCAAAAGAAGGCAGCTAAAGAACAAGCTGAGCTTAAAAAGATACAAGCGAGAGTCAAAGCCAAAGAACGTCAACAGCGTGCTAGGCGACAACGAGAAGCCAACTTGGGAATTACGCAAGTATTTTTTGAGGAAGCAGAGGAGGATGCACTGGAATCTGACCCACCTCTAAGATACCCAATTGAGTTACAGAGTCCTTACAGGGAGGTGCTGTATAATGCATTATTGGATACAGGAGCTCAACATAATTTGCTATCATATGGCGTGTGGTGTCAACTGGGAAAACCACCTTTAACCAAGAGTTCTATCCAAGTTCAAGGAATCAACAAGAAGAAAACCCCTGTCTCAGGAATTCTGCACACTCCGGTTGCTTATGACAAGGGAACCATAATTCAAAGCTTTTTGGTTATGCCTGCTGGTACCATGGAAGGGACTGTAATCTTAGGACGCAAATGGATGATGGCCACCAAAGTGCAATATCGATTGGGCAACCAGACAAGTCACAACGCAAGAACCAACACTAGGTCTGACCGCTCAAAATCCCGCACCTAAGTCATCCACTCAAATATTAGATAATGAAAAATCACAAAGTCCAGTGGCAAAACCATCTTCGATTGTAGGCCACCCCTCTAACGCTTCAATGCACAGAGTGGAAACAGGCAAGGTGGTCCCTAAAGCTTCACTTACTATGCCAAAGAGTACATACAAATGGGTCCCCAAAGCTTCGTTAACAGCTACTTCCCCTGCTCAATCTCGTTCAGCCACCAAGAAGCCTCGTAAAAGGAAAGCAGCTACCCACCCGAGAAAGGGCAATGTAACATCGCGATGGATCCCTAAAAAATTATTAGTAGCCCAAGGGTACTACGAGGGAAATGACCAGATTTGGGTCCCTAAACATAAGTTGAATCCCTCTACATCACCTGTAAAACCTTGCAAACCAATTGTTGCCACCCCAATGACAATTCAAGACCGTGGTAAGGGAAAGGTAATAGAGAGCTCCGCACCACTTCTTCCAGAGTTAGTTTGGATTCCCAAACGATATCAATCATTACCACCTAGCTCAGGAAGGGGGGAGCCACATGAAGCTTCTAGCTCCTCATGCCAGGCACACACTCATATAGAAGTTTCTACATGCTCTACACCTACTCTTGTCAACACCCAACAAAAAACCGATGAGTCTACGTCTCCCCTTGTAATAGTATCGTCGGAAACCATTTCCTCCATTCGTCAATGGGAGCATACATTACCATCTCTGCAATTGGATGTGGCCACAAGGGTCATAAAAAGCTATCTGCCCACATCACAACCTATGACCCGCTGGACAAATTGGTTCCAAGAGGCTGCAACATCATTGCAAATAATATGATCTACCCAAGGAAAGGGGGAGCATGTACTCACGCTCGACATTCTAATGCTTCCTCCTTAACCTTCTCCCCTGACCATGTAATTGCCAAATTCAAGGGGATGTATATATATAGCTTCATACATTTAAAAAAAAAACAAAGAAAAGAAAAACAAAAAATAGTAAAAAGAGCAAGAGCACAAAAACAAAAGAAATATCTGTATACAATCAAAAACTAGATTGACCTGTCATAAACCTACTGATGCTATATCTGTGTTTGCAGATATGGCAGATGCCCGATCATCATACACTTCATCCACTCCTACCTTTGGTGAGAGGTATCATCTGTACCTTTCTCAGATATTCCACATGTGCTATCCTGTAATTGAAACTGAATGGGATCATATAGATGTACTAGCCAAAGAGGAAAATGTTGAGGAATTAGAATGGCTAATTCGCCTATTGACCATGACTGACCCCTACTCCGTAGAGGAAATATCCCTGATAGCCCAATGCTTTCCTTTTCCACAAGATGACTATCCTCGCATGGTTACATTTTTTATGAGTTTATGTGGATGGAAAAATGAAAAGGAAATATCTGACAATGATGAATGGACGGATGAAACTCATGGCACTACTGAGGTTGACTTTATTTGTTTGGATGATGCGGATAAAGGCTTAGCCTTAGGGCTAGAGCCAGGACTCTACAACATCCTCTTACCGTATCCTCAGTAGTAGTGTGGTGACTGGTAGGTAGGTTAGTGTTTTCAAGTTTTTTCTAGTTTAGATTCCTTAAACAAGTCTTGAAATTTTCACACTGATGTGCCTCTCGAGGTATAGTGCTTGTTAGTTGATTGTACAGGTTGAAAAGTTTGAGGTGGGTTCGCTTTCAAGTCCTGAGACTGCCGCAACGTTCATCAAAATATATCTACATCAAATTGCAAGCTGTCTCATCAAATCAAGGAGATCTCCAATTACAGGTGTAATTCTTCCATACCCACTCTCTTTCGTTTTTACTGTTCAATTAATTGCATAAACTATAATGCATGACCACATGGAAATTATCGATGTACTACTTAGTTTTTGAAGTTGCTTGCATACTAGTGTAAATCATTAATGAGCTTAACTTTATTGGAAATATTCCTAGGCAGCATGACGTCTTTAGTTAACCTTGGAATACGATTGTCTTAGGTCTAGGGTCAAACCATCTTAATGTTTGACACCTGGCCATGTGTGTGTTGACCTCTAGGACATAGCTATTACCCCTTTGTCGAAAGGATGCAAAACAAATTATAGTTCAGGAGCGAAGATCAAAAGAAATAGATTTTTTTTTAAAAAAAGCCTACAATAAATGGCAATACAAGTCTATAATGTTCTTTAATGTTGGCCTATCGCCTTATTGATACTTGGTAGGCGAGGAGTATTCTACTCCAGACCGATGCCTTGGTTAGTAGGGGGTAGCCTTGCCTAAAGTGAGCTAATAGATTCCTGGATAATGCCTTGTGTTAAACATGGTACCAGGATCGATGTTAGTTTTGCCTTAGGAAGGTCGCCATTGTGTGTAAAAATTGTCACGTGCATTAAAAAAAAAAAAGGCAAAAGGCTCCTGTAACTCTGATATTTCTTGTGTCCCTAGACACGTGGTATTAACTTATTCTTAGAGTAGACACAGTGTGGTCATCTGTTTATTTATTAAGCTTGGTTATTTTCCTTGACTTAGGCCAGTTATAAACCTTGATTAACCTTTGACACCTTGCTAACTCTTGAATTCCTTTCAATAATTTTAAACTCCTATTAATTTGCTACACTAGCTCACTCATGTGACCCTTAAACTAAGTTCTCCTAGCAACATCCATTGTGGTCTCACATGCTTGAATTTATATACTTTATATCTTTTAAATTCCAGCATACCTTCACTCTACTTCCCTGTTTTGCAGACGGTCTACCACAACAACCCTCTCGAGCTTACCATACCATAGCTTCCGAGGACGGAATCTACATCAGGAAGGGGGGCATATTAACCTATGACGGACATTGAGACGTATTATGTTTTACGTCATTAATTTAAATATTTTGAGTCATGGGCCGGGCTTGTCGGCACCATATGTTAAGGATGAAGGGATTGGGTGATCGTCGATGAGAGGCGCACCTTGAATATCAGTAGGATAAGGGTTAGGATCGGCCGGCCATGTATGGGCACCCAAGTGTGAACGGCCAAGTCACCTATAAGAGTCAAATGTAACCCTAAAATCCTCATTCTCATGTGTTGTGAATACAAGAGTGCTCTTGCCTTATCTCCTTGGTTTCCTTCTCCTGCGTGTGTGTGTGAGAGAGAGAGAGAGAGTGAGAGAGCGATCGAGCGCACTGTGTAGCAGCACGGCGGCAGCGGCGGCAAGGCGGTAGGGCAGCGACGGCGGCGGCTCCTTCACAGCTGCGACGCGGGAATCCTTCAAGGCGACAGTTAAGCGGTGAGTGACACACCTTTTGCATTCTGTTTTGAGCTTGCCTTCCTGGTTGTATGCTTGCAGCCATTCGTGGCTCGCATACGGTGTCTGGCAAGTCCCCAGCTACGACCTGTGCGACAAAAGCGCACACACAGGTAGCAACAATAAGTCTGAGAAGGCTCTTGATAAAGGTAAGAAAAAGACCAGGTGCAACTATTGTAAGGCAAATGATCATGTCATTAAGAATTACCCTAAGCTAAAGGCTAAAGGGGCAAAGAAGAAAGAGTCAAATGCAGCCACAATAGCGGATGCTTCTACAAATGTAGATTCTGCAAATGTTGTGCAGGATATAGAATGGGCGTTTAGCGTGTATTGCCAGTATGACCCATCTGTACATGATGCATGTTTGGCAATTTCTGTTGACTCTCATGTATGGTATTTTGACAGTGGTGCTACAAAGCACATTACCTCGCATCGTTATATGTTCACTTGTCTTGAGGCTGTCTCTAATGGGAATACTGTCACATGTGCCAATAATGCTTCTTACCCAGTGAAGGGAGTTGGTAAAATTATGCTTACTGCTGCAAATGGCAGCGTTTTCACACTTTCAGATGCTTTGTATGTGCCAGGGATAAAGAAAAATCTATTGTCTGTCTCTGCGCTTGCTAGACTTGGATTTGTAGTCAAATTTGTGGATGACAGATGTACTGTTCATGTTCACATGATTTGACTTCTGGTGATACGATTATTGCATCTGGCACCTTGTTTCGTGGGCTATATAGGCTCAATTCTTATGACAAGTGTGTGGAAGATTCAGCAAATGCAGTTTCTGATGAAAAGGCAGTTTGAGATGCAAAACTATGGCATGCTCGTTTTGGTCATCTGAACTTTGCTAGTTTGCTGCGTTTGCAGAAATTTGATATGGTTGCTTCATTGTCCCCTCTTGAGGCACCATTGAAACATGTTTGTGAAGGCTATATTTTGGGCAAAATGCAGCGTTCTGCGTTTCCAAAGGATGGTTCTGTGCGGGCCACTCGCAAATTGCAACTTGTACATAGTGATGTATGTGGGCCTATGCAAACTTCGTCATTTGGTAAACACTTGTACTTCGTGACTTTCATTGATGATTACTCAAGGCATACATGGGTATATCCACTGAAGGCAAAGTTCGAAGTGTTTTTGTGCTTCAAGCAGTTTTTTCTTATGGTTAAAAATGTATCCAATTGTACTGTGGGCACCCTCCGTTCTGATCGAGGGGGGGAGTACTTGTCTAAAGAGTTTGATGCATTTCTGGCTAGTCGTGGGATAAAACACCAATGTACAGTGCTGTATACCCCTCAGCAAAATGGTGTTGCTGAGAGGAAAAACAGGTCACTTATGCAGATGGCACGATGTATGGTCAAGAGCCAAGCTTTGCCACATGCGTTTTGCTTGAGGCTGTCATGTGTGCTGCATATGTACTCAACAGGTGTCCCACTAAGGCCTTGCAGTCTATTACTCCATATGAAGCTTGGCATGGCAGGAAACCTTCTATTGGTCACTTGCGTGTCTTTGGTTGCTTGGCCTATGCTTTAGTGCCTGTGCAACAATGTAGAAAATTGGATGATAAGGCTGTCAAATGCATTTTTGTTGGTTACAGTGCTGAGAGCAAGGGTTACAGATTGTATCATCCACAGTCAAAGCGTATCTTGATTAGTCGAGATGTTGTTTTTGTGGAAGATGCTGTGCAGCCTTTGTTATCATGTACCAAAGAGATAGGTGTGAGCTCACAGGATGTATTTGATACATTGTTGCCTCTGTTCACAGGTGGGAATTCAAATGTAAGTCCTAATGAGGTAAATATTCAGCCTATGCAGATTTCAAACGACATCATAGATCAGCCTATTTCTGATGCAGATTTACAGGATGTAATTTCTGAGGATAGGGCTGAAAATGAGCAGGCTAGAGGTATGCCTAAATGGCTGGTGCAAACCTTGCGTGATAGTAAAATTGATGCACCTATATCTAGTCGTACTCATTCAGGTTTTTAGCATGCCTCTTATGCATCAGATTGTTATGCTTTGGCTGTGTCTAGTATGTGTGAAGAGGAAGAACCTCTTTCATTTGATGAGGCACAAAAATCAGAAAATTGGTTAGCTGCAATGCAAAGTGAATATGATGCTATAATGAAGAATGGTACATGGTCTTTGTGTGATTTTCCTATTGGTAAAAAAGGCCATTGGATGTAAGTGGGTTTTTAAGTTGAAACGAAAGCCAGATGGCAGTGTTGATCGCTATAAGGCTAGACTTGTTGCAAAGGGTTATGCTCAAGAAAAGGGCATTGATTTTGATGAGACCTTTGCTCCCACTTGTCGTATGACTACCATTCGTAGCATTTGTGCATTGGCAGCTCATAATGGTTGGAATGTACATCAGCTGGACATAAAGACTGCGTTCTTGAATGGAGATTTGCATGAGGAGGTGTATGTATCGCAACCTCGTGGTTTTGTTCAAAGAGGGCAGGAAAACAAAGTGTGCAGGTTGAAAAAGGCTTTATATGGTTTAAAGCAAGCTCCACGAGCTTGGTATGAAAAGATACATGCATATTTGACTGCACATGGGTTTCAGAATAGTCCAACAGAAAGCACTTTGTACGTTAAACATGTGGATGGTGTACATCTTATCATTGCTCTCTATGTCGATGACATGCTACTCACAGGACCAAATGAGAGTCATATTGCTGATTTTAAGGCTGATTTGAATGCCTCTTTTGAGATGTCAGATTTGGGGCATTTGCATCATTATTTGGGGATACAATTTAAGCAGTGTGATGGAGGTATTGCTTTGTGTCAGACAAAGTATATTGAGACATTGTTACGGAGATTTGGCCTTGAAGACTGCAAGCCTATTGCTACTCCAATGGAGACAGGTTTGAAGTTGAGTCTTCATGATGTTGGAGATCACTTTGATGTCACACTCTATCAGACAGCTGTTGGTTGCCTCATTTATGTATGCATTACGAGGCCGGACATTCAGTTTGCAGTCTCACAGGTGAGCAGGTTTATGCATAGCCTAGGGTCTCAGCATTGGAAGGCAGTTAAACGCATCTTTCGCTACTTGAGTGGCACCATACATCTTGGGTTGTTTTATCCCAAGGGGGAATCATTGCCGCCAGATTTACATGCTTTTTCGGACTCAGATTGGGCTCGTTGCTATGACACAAGAGTGTCCACAAGTGGTTTTTGTTTCATGCTCGGTAGCTCATGCATATCTTGGTTGAGCAAGAAGCAACCTACTGTGGCCACTTCTAGTTGTGAAGCTGAGTACAGGGCAGCTTTCACAACTACGGTTGAGTGTGTGTGGCTCAGACGGCTTATGGTTGACTTGGGTGTTGGACAGGAGTCTGCCACCTCTATCTTCACTGACAGTCAGAGCGCATTGGCAGTTGCGAGAAACCCAGTTTTTCATGCTCGCACAAAGCACATTGAGGTGCATTATCACTATGTCAGGGAGAGACTCTCAGCAGGAGAGATCAGCTTGGCCTATGTGCCAACACAGGACAACCTCGCCGATCTTTTCACAAAGGCGCTTCCTTGTGAGAAGTTCGAAGCTTTTCGCAAAGATTTGGGCTTGCTCCCCTTTGTGGATTGATCTACTTCGGGCATGGCACTCCCCTATACATGAGTGCCAGCTCTCGTTCACACTATCACTCCCAGGGGGGATTTGTTTCCATATACATAGGCAGTGATGTGTGTGAACACACTTAGGACCACCGGGGCACTTTTTCCCTCTTTAGGAGGTTTTTTCCCCCGGCTTGTATATACGCCCATCATTCTAGGGCTAACTTATCTTTTGTACATTGACACAATCTAATACACTTTGTGTTGTGTGCATTCTTGCTTCTTCTTCTCCAAGCTTTGTGTGCTTTCCTACAACCCTAATTCCAACATGCCTTTCAATTGATTTGTGAGTCTTTCTTATAATTTTGAGCACGCAATGTAGCTTTAACAGTGCGTCTAATGTGATCACTTTCCTCCTCATCTGAGTTCGAAGAATTAGAAGCATCGTGTTTGCGTTTGGTACACTTCACTTGGCGTTCTAATTTGTGTCGGGGTTCTTATTCACTAGCAATTTGTTCTTGAAGTGCTAAGATTTGTTCTTGTACTGTGGACAAAATGGGTAAAGCAGCCATTGCAACTAATTAAGATGGAGAGTTTAGCTTATGAATCAGTCTCACGAAATGATGGGTTCGATTCTGTCCTCTAAAAGATTTTTTTGAATTGTTGCCTTTTGTGGGCAGTGATGAGTTCTCTTGAAATGTTCTCTTTTGAAGTGATGAGAATAGGCTTTATAAAATTTTAAAACCTATTAGCAAGTTTGATTGCAAAAACTTGCTTTAAGAGAAACTATGGAGTTTCTCTCTTGAATTTTGGTCACAAGGATGCGCTAAAAAGAGAAGTAGATGGGATTATATATATATATATATATATATATATATATATATATATATATATATATATAAAGCTTATCAAATCTTTTTTATTAAAAGCTTAACAAAGCTTTTGTTTGATTAACTCGGTGCAAGCTTTATTATTAAAAGCTTAACAAAGCTTTTGTTGTGAGTAACTAGCACAAATTATCACCCCGCCTTCTCCTTGAATATGCGCAACGTCGCCCGATAGCCTAATTTGAAAAAAAAAATTCCTTGGAGGTAATAACCATCCGATTGCTGGATAGAAAAAGAGAAGGAAGAAGAAGAAAAAAAATCTAATTAACTAAGTCCCTTTTTTCTTAGATTTTCCAGATTGTATAGATTCTCATAAATTGACTTATGGAGATATACACATCGTCCATTGTAGATTTCTCCATCCAGCAGTGGTTTAGCAATCCAAAAGCTAAGCCGGTTTTGCTCTCAATTATAGATTTCTTCCATATAGACGGATCAGAATGAGGTTAAGAATCTAGCAAAATCGCTTTTCAAATATAGAGTGGTTTTATGGTTTTTTGAAAGTGGTTTACCACCCTCCTCTTAAGCAATCCTTCAAGAATCTTTGAATTCAGCTTTTTACCATTCACTTCTTATCCCCTTCTCCCTAGGTCTAGCTTTGATAGGGAGATAGAAATCAAATAGATTGCAAGAATTGATTTAAATTCAAACAATTCATCAAACATCACATGATCATGACCAAAATATTAAAAAACAAATAAAATACTTAGCTCACAAAGATTCGGCTCCAAGATTGGGTGCAATCATCCCCCCTCGTGTGTATGGCCTAATTTCCCCCCACACATGAGTATTTACGAGATACTTTATTCCAATTTAGGCCATAGCCTCAAAAAATACAAGAAGGGTGCTTTTCTTGAATGACACTCTCTTATCTTCAAAAATAGAGTGCCCATAAATTGAGGCTTGGGTTTAAAGTATATCATGCTTTACCAAATATTAAAGATCAAGTCTACGCTTGATAAACTAGGGCTTTTACAAAATAAATCAAAATGTGCACAAGCTAGCATATGTATATACAAAGCTTGTTTACAAAAATGGTGTGTCAAGTAATAAATTTGTGTGACTTCTCTTCAATCCTTGGAATCCTCTTCACCTATAAAATAACCAACAATAAATTGGTGAAATAAATATTCCATAAGCATACAAACCATCATCACACACATGTTTGCTAGACGGGTAAGTAACCCAAGAATCACCCCTACATACGAACCAACTAAAACAAACATTGGAGACTCCAAGCATACGTCAATATCCACCAAACATATTAATACTTATAATGGTATCACCCATGATATTAACATAATTTGGCATGATGCAAAGATAATCCAAACATCCCCAAATTATCTAAGAGTGTAGAATAATATTTTTAAGAGGGCTTAAAATATATTCCCATAATAGCCTTAAATGTACTGTAAACATTCAACAGCCTATCCTCAAAAGCAAAACGAAGGCTACTATTAGTAATTTGTGAGATACTAAGCAATGGAAGAGATAGAGAAGATTGGGCAGAGATGTGAGGAACAATTGAGATCAACTTTAATTTGCTTAGCTCCTCACATTAGCTTTGCACACTGCAACACAAAGTATAAATCATCATTTGGTTTCACAAGGATTATGTGAGAATGAGGAAAAAGAGGCTTTACCTTTTTTTCCTTTATCAGCAACAATTTCCTATTTACTTTATGATTAGACTGTTGACCTCTCTCTTCTTGAGAGCTTTTGCAAACAATTCCTTTGATTTGTAGACAAGAAAGATGGGGATCTTCCAAGCACACACAATGAAACTTCAAACACCATTCACAAGCTAATAATGTTGAGGGAGAATGCACACTCTGTTAATCTTTCTCAATAGCTTTGGAAGAAGAAGTGGCAAAACTGTTTTCTAAACAAAGAAAAAATAACCTAAGCTTTTCCACATAATAGTCTAAGATTTAAGTATGTTTCAAAGGCTAAGCAAATTTACCATTGTTGCAATCCATTTTTAAGAGCTCCATGCTTGTTCGAACAGACAAAATACCCACAAGCATGAGACACTTTTTTATATAGTAGTTGAGCACATGTCCTTTAATTTATTTACTAAATAAAAGAGATAATATTAATATTAATGATGCTCACCGTCATATTTATAAAATCACACATTTACTAATTAAATCAACCAACCACAAAAATCTGCACACCCACTCCCTACATTTACTCACACACGTGGTCTCATTCAAAACTTCTTTGCCATAGAAAAAAGATTACTCTGGAAAAACAACACTACACTGGAATAAAAAGCAACATTACTGCAACCGGAATCTTATTCTAGGAATTGATTATGGAAAGATAGAGAATTAATTCAATCATAAAAACCATTGCTTGTAAGCTTCAACTAAATCAAATCAATTAAAAAATTAAACACTTAAACAAAAATACTTAGCTCCAAAAAGACCATATTGGGTGTAATCTTCCCCCCTCTTGTGCGTGGCCTCTCCCCACACAAGAGTATTTCTTTATTAGCTTTCCTTTTCACCAAAATTAGGCAATAGCCCCCAAAATACAAGATGTGCTTTTTAGAGAGCACGGTACTCTTCTTTAACAAAAATAGAGTGTCAAATTGGGACTAGGGTAAAGCCATAGGCTTTAATAAATTCCACAAAAATAAATGTATCTTTCCTAAAGTTCAAAATGGAAAAATCATTTAATAAGATTACAAGCTACTATGCTTGCCAAAAATGAAATGTGATGATCCAAGACATTTCTTCCAAAGTAAACTCTTCAATTCCCATAGTCTTCATCACCTGAAAATATAAGCCCAATTAATTATTAAATTAATCCCACAAATATTAAACAGGCACAAATCATCACCAACTCATGACTATCAGGCGTAAGTACCCCAGGAATCACCCTGCCATACAAACCTAACTGAAATAATCATAGGTGGCCTCAAACATACGTCATATACCGCACGTATTAATATTTATAGTGGTGTCACCCACGATATTAACCTAGCCGGCATGACGCAAGAGTAATCTAGGCGTCCCCAAATTACTCAAGAGGGGATAAATAATATTTTTCTAGAGGACTTAAAATATATTCTCATGACATCCCTCTTGCTTGAGTTTGCAATTGTCCTCAATTGCGGATTTGCTGGGTTTGAAAAGAATGAAGAATTTCAGGGTAAACTCGGAAAAATTTCTCAAGCATCCATTTAGCATCTTCTTGTGGATGATTCTTAAAAGTCAAAAGATACTGGAAGTATTGATTACCTGTTCTTGTTGTTGTTATCTCTTGGTCAATGATTGCATCAGGAACTAATACTTCTTCCTCTCCTTCAATAAGAGGTGGTTCCTCATATGTTGGGTGAGTAGGAAGTGTTCCTCGAAAAGGTTTCAAGAGATGGATATGAAAAGAATTGTGGATATTCCAATTAGATGGAAGCTCTAGTCTATAGGCCACATCATTAATCTTTTGAAGGATTTTAAATGGCCCATAATATCTAGGCGCTAGCTTCACTGCAGGGAATTTTTCCACACTCTTTAATCGACGCTTTTCAATTCTCAAAAGTACATAATCACCTTCTTGAAATGAAAAATCTTTGCGCTTCCTATTTGCTTGAGATGTATACTTCTCTTGAGCTCTTTGAATACAATCACGCACTTCAGATAGAATGCGATCAAAGTCTCTAACATATTGGTCGGCTGCTTCAATCTTATGAGAGAGTCTAGTAGCCGGAATAGGCAATGCTCTTCCATAGATGATCTCAAATGGTGCTCGACCAGTAGCAGTATGAGGAGTATTATTATAAGCAAATTGGAGTAGGTGTATGTACTTATCCCATGCACTAGGTTGCTGGGAAACATAGGCTCTAAGCATATCTAAGATAGTGCTATTTGTGACTTCGGTTTGTCCATTCAATTTCGGATGGAATGCTGTAGAAAAATCTAACTTAGTGCCTAAGTTTGAGAAAAGAGCAACCCAAAAGTGACTACAAAATTTAGAATCTCTATCAGAAACTATCACTTTGGGTAGACCATGATGAACAAAAATTTGCTTAACAAATATGTTCGCGGCTTGCTGAGAAGTTAGTGTCTTTTTACTTGGAATGAAATAGGCTTGCTTACTAAATCTGTCCACTATTGTCCAAATCATATCATGGTGACTGGGGAAGTAGTAGGGAAGCCAGTAATGAAATCCATAGACACTTGTTCCCATGGTCTATCAGGAATAGGTAGAGGCATAAGCAATCCTAAAGCTTTACCTTTGTAGCTTTTGATTGTTTGGCAAATGTTACATTCAGCTACAAACTTAGCTACATCATTCTTCAAATGGGGCCAATAGAATTCTCGAGAAACTACTTGAAGTGTTGCGGAAACTTCTCTATGTCCCACAAATGGTGGTTGGTGCATCTCTTCCAAGACGAGCTGTCTGTAAGGTTGAGTGACACACAATCTTTTCTCAAAGAAAAGATAGCCATCATTATGAGAATAACTTCCTTGAGGTGTCCAATTGTTTTCACGCAATTTGATCCATATTTGAGAAAAATCTGGATCAACTTCATAAGTTTCTTTCATGAGGACAAATGGTTCACTTTCAATTATAGAAATGTTGTTGATATTTGGTCTTCGACTCAAAGCATCGGCAACAACATTTTCTTTTCCAGGTTGATATTGAATCATAGGTTGGAAACTTTGAATGAAAGCTGCCCATTTGATATGCCTATCTGAAATAAGAGGTTGCGTAAGCAAATGCCTAATGCTTTGTTGGTCTATCTTGATAAGAAATTCAGAGCCCATTAGGTAATGCTTCCAGATTTTCAAAGCATGGACTACTGCTGCTAATTCCTTGTCATAAGTGCTATAATTTTGCTCTGCAGGCTTAAGCTTTCTACTTTGATATGCAATAGGATGGTTGTCTTGCATAAGAACAGCTCCAAATCCTTTGCCACTAGCATCAGTCACTACTATAAAGAATGGTCTTTGAAAATCAGGTAGTGCTAGAACTGGTGCTTGTGTTAAAGCATTCTTGAGTGTTGCAAAAGATTTATCTTGCTTTTCAGTCCAATTGAAATTTGTAGCTTTCTTAAGGAGTTCAGTCAAAGGATTGGCAATACAAGCAAAATTCTTGACGAACTTCCTATAATAACTACATAAGCCAAGAAAAGATCTAAGATCATGTATGTTTCTAGGCATAGGCCAAGAAGCAATACACTCAATTTTCTTAGGATCTACACGAATCCCTTCGGCCGATACTATATGTCCTAAGTATTCAATCTCCTCTTGAAAGAAAGAACTCTTTTCAGGATTGACATACAATTCATTTTCTCTCAAAAGATTGAACACTTGTTCCAAGTGTTGTTCATGTTCTTGTCGATCCTTGCTAAAAACAAGAATGTCATCAAAGAACACTATAACAAAACTTTGAAACTTAAGGAATATACGATTCATCATACGGCTGAAAGTAGCTGGAGCATTGGTCAAACCAAATGGCATAACCAAAAACTCATAATGACCAGTTTGGGTTCTAAAAGCTGTCTTGAAAATGTCAGATTGAGTCATACGAACTTGATGATACCCAGACTTTAGGTCAATCTTGCTAAAGACCTTTGATCCTCTAAGCTTATCAAGAAGATCATCTATCCTAGGAATAGGATATCTGTTCTTGACAGTAATCTTATTCAATGCACGATAGTCTACACACATTCGGTAAGTTCCGTTCTTCTTCTTAACAAGAAGTACTGGAGCTCCAAAAGGTGAACTACTAGGTCGAATAAGGCCTCTCTCTAGCAAGTCTTCTATTTGGCTTTGGATTTCTCTTTGCTCGAAATTGTTGACTCTGTAGGGAGCTTTACAAGGCGGGGAATTTCCAGGCAATAAGTCAATGCTATGATCCTCTGGCCTAGACTTAGGTAATCCTGGAGGCAGATCTTCCGTGAAACAGTCACTAAATTTGGAGATAAAAGAATCAAACTTTGGTCTTTTGGATGTATCCAACTCAGCATCAAGCTGGTTAACCCATACCATATAAGTGTTATCTCTTTTTCTTAGAGCTCTCTTTGCTTGAGTGTGACTCAACAAAGGACTCATTTCTCCTTTGACTTGACACTGGAGGATAATATTTTCATTGTCCTTCCTTAGAGAAATACTATGAGTGTCATAGTCAATAATAGGATTGTATTTGTGTCTCCAAGGCATACCCAAAATTATATCTACCCCTTATAAAGGTGCAACTAAGAAATCCCTCTTTTCTGTTAAAGGTTTGATGCATAAATCCAAATCTTTCACTACTTGCATGCAATTATACTTTGTTCCAATAAATGCTGCTTTGACTTTATAGTGCATAGGTGAAGAATGAAAATTTAGTGCTCTAAGTACCTTTTCAGAAATGAAATCATGTGTACTACCATCATCATGCAAAATAAGAACTTCATGTCCATTTATCATTCCTTTTATTTTAAGCAAAGAATAAACATGAGGTTTACCTTTTTGTTCTGAGTAATCTGGATCAGAATTACCCTCTTGCTTGAATGATTCTTCTTCATTGTCGTCTTCTTCAATCATGTTGACTCGAGCTGCTGCTGCTGGGGTTGAATTCTTGGTACGCTCCGGACAATTCGGTGCTATGTGACCTTCTTTGTGGCACTTGAAACATTTGATAGGAGATGTCTTCGGTTTGCCACCATTGACTTTCTTATTGATACTCAGGTTGCCTTTAGCCTCGTCCTTGCCTTTGTCATAACCTGGTTTATACATCTTCTTTGAAGCATAAAAAGATTTAGTAAATGGTTTAGAAGAAGTACCCTCATGTGCTTTAATCTCTTTAGGAAAACCATTTTTACGTTCTGAATTAGTTGCCAAAGATATTGCAGAAGATAGTGAATGAGGTCGAAACATATTCACATCGGCCCTAATGGTAGATCTAAGGCCCGATATGAACTTCCTTTTTTGATCCTTCTCACTAACTCTATCCACAACCTGCACCTGTAATAAAGTATTCCAGAACTTTTCTACATACTGTGACATAGTTTCCTTTTCCAATTGATGCAAAG
The DNA here is from genome assembly GCF_041138505.1 of Cibotium barometz. Classification (NCBI taxonomy): domain Eukaryota; kingdom Viridiplantae; phylum Streptophyta; class Polypodiopsida; order Cyatheales; family Cibotiaceae; genus Cibotium; species Cibotium barometz. Next base: position 2,426,359 of record NC_141106.1, read on the forward strand.
TATCCCATTGGTGCCTAACTTTGGACTTGAATTGTGAGGGTAAAAAGTGCTTTTTAACCAGCCGTTGAAATCTTTTCCAAGAATCTGGCTTGTCACGACCTTGCTTTACTACACTCCACCATAAAGCTGCACTGTCTACCAAATGATTGACTGCACATTTAATCTTATCACTCTCTAAAAATTTTTCTCCAGAAAAATAGTCATCTAGTTGACTAAGCCAAGCTAAAATGACCCTAGCATCCTTCTTTCCATCATAATTTTGAAATGTGAAAGCTTTCCGACTAATCTTGGATTCTTTTTGTGACCTTTGTGCTTGCAATGTAGTATTTACAGCCCTTTGAATAGTGTCATCTTCGTCATCTAAAGATAGCGAAGAGTCACGCTTGCGTCTACGATTCGAGAGCTGTCTCTCCAATTCAATACGCTTCTCTCTTTCTTCTACAATTTGATGTTGTAAAGAAAGGAGTTGCTCTTGAATTGATGGCGAGATAGGCAAATCGGCCATAGTGCTTGTGCAAATGATGTAGATAAATAAAATTTTACTTTATTTGATGTAAATAAATAAAGCAAAAATGAGTACTTATCTTGTTTTTCTCCCGTAATTCGATCTTGGTTGAAGCTGAACAAGACGTTGTTCAATGGCTGAATTGAATTCTCGTCGCCTCAAACAAATCCCGAACGATTTCGCGTGATTCAAGAGTCTTGGGCTAGTCAAATTGTTGATGAAATAATTTTTCTACACTTTGAAACCTGCTGAAACAGTCCTGTAAACCTTGCCCAAACTCTGTAATATTTTTTTGAAATTTGCAGAATTTTTCAGAAGTGATTTCGGAATTTTCTGGCCTTTTCTAGGCAATTTTGAAGCTTTTTTAAAACTTGTAAATCACTTTTCTGCACCCAGAAATTTTCAGAATTGGAAACCTTTGAATTTCTCCTCAAATTTGAAAATAGGAAAAAGTAGAGGTTGAAAAAGTGATGTGACTTGCATGGGAATTGGGAAAAGTAAGCTTAGGATTAAGAAAGAGATTAAGATTATGGAGATTAGAGCTTATGGCTTAAGCTCTTTTTTTTTAAATTTCTCCTCTCCACGCTTTTGCGCCGGCAGGCTGCCGCCGTGCGCTTGCTTGTCCAAGAGCTTGTTGAGAATTTTGTGATGGTTTTTATACAGATTTATCTCCCCCGTCCATTATAGATTTGCTCAACCTTGAAGCTTTCTGATTTTTGAGAGTTACCCGTGAGGTTTTTGGCTCTGAGGATTTCATCCATACGGTCAGATTTTGATTTCACAGAGTATTTAGAAAAACCGCTTTTTGATAGAGAGGGATGGTTTTGCAGGGTGGTGAGTGGGTTTGAGAGTAGATCTAGTTTTGAATCTTTGACCTTTGGGTAAAGACCTGCAAAACACCCTTCTGTCCATTGGATAAATTCCTGCACTTTCTTGATTTTTGAGAAGTTGAAGCCCTTTCCTACCTTCTCCACAAATCTCCTAGCCCAAGCTCTGATACCACTACAACCGGAATCTTATTCTAGGAATTGATTGTGGAAAGATAGAGAATTAATTCAATCATAAAAACCATTGCTTGTAAGCTTCAACTAAATCAAATCAATTGAAAAATTAAACACTTAAACAAAAATACTTAGCTCCAAAAAGACCATATTGGGTGCAATCTTCCCCCCTCTTGTGCGTGGCCTCTCCCCACACAAGAGTATTTCTTTATTAGCTTTCCTTTTCACCAAAATTAGACCATAGCCCCCAAAATACAAGATGTGCTTTTTAGAGAGCACGGCACTCTTCTTTAACAAAAATAGAGTGTCAAATTGGGACTAGGGTAAAGCCATAGGCTTTAATAAATTCCACAAAAATAAATGTATCTTTCCTAAAGTTCAAAATGGAAAAATCATTTAATAAGATTACAAGCTACTATGCTTGCCAAAAATGAAATGTGATGATCCAAGACATTTCTTCCAAAGTAAACTCTTCAATTCCCATAGTCTTCATCACCTAAAAATATAAGCCCAATTAATTATTAAATTAATCCCACAAATATTAAACAGGCACAAATCATCACCAACTCATGACTATCAGGCGGCGTAAGTACCCCAGGAATCACCCTGCCATACAAACCTAACTGAAATAATCATAGGTGGCCTCAAACATACGTCATATACCGCACGTATTAATATTTATAGTGGTGTCACCCACGATATTAACCTAGCCGGCATGACGCAAGAGTAATCTAGGCGTCCCCAAATTACTCAAGAGGGGATAAATAATATTTTTCTAGAGGACTTAAAATATATTCTCATGACATCCCTCTTGCTTGAGTTTGCAATTGTCCTCAATTGCGGATTTGCTGGGTTTGAAAAGAATGAAGAATTTCAGGGTAAACTCGGGAAAATTTCTCAAGCATCCATTTAGCATCTTCTTGTGGATGATTCTTAAAAGTCAAAAGATACTGGAAGTATTGATTACCTGTTCTTGTTGTTGTTATCTCTTGGTCAATGATTGCATCAGAAACTAATACTTCTTCCTCTCCTTCAATAAGAGGTGGTTCCTCATATGTTGGGTGAGTAGGAAGTGTTCCTCGAAAAGGTTTCAAGAGATGGATATGAAAAGAATTGTGGATATTCCAATTAGATGGAAGCTCTAGTCTATAGGCCACATCATTAATCTTTTGAAGGGTTTTAAATGGCCCATAATATCTAGGCGCTAGCTTCAATGCAGGGAATTTTCCCACACTCTTTAATCGACGCTTTTCAATTCTCAAAAGTACATAATCACCTTCTTGAAATGAAAAATCTTTGCGCTTCCTATTTGCTTGAGATGTATACTTCTCTTGAGCTCTTTGAATACAATCACGCACTTCAGATAGAATGCGATCAAAGTCTCTAACATATTGGTCGGCTGCTTCAATCTTATGAGAGAGTCTAGTAGCCGGAATAGGCAATGCTCTTCCATAGATGATCTCAAATGGTGCTCGACCAGTAGCAGTATGAGGAGTATTATTATAAGCAAATTGGAGTAGGTGTATGTACTTATCCCATGCACTAGGTTGCTGGGAAACATAGGCTCTAAGCATATCTAAGATAGTGCTATTTGTGACTTCGGTTTGTCCATTCGATTCCGGATGGAATGCCGTAGAAAAATCTAACTTAGTGCCTAAGTTTGAGAAAAGAGCAACCCAAAAGTGACTACAAAATTTAGAATCTCTATCAGAAACTATCACTTTGGGTAGACCATGATGAACAAAAATTTGCTTAACAAATATGTTCGCGGCTTGCTGAGAAGTTAGTGTCTTTTTACTTGGAATGAAATAGGCTTGCTTACTAAATCTGTCCACTATTGTCCAAATCATATCATGGTGACTGGAAGTAGTAGGGAAGCCAGTAATGAAATCCATAGACACTTGTTCCCATGGTCTATCAGGAATAGGTAGAGGCATAAGCAATCCTAAAGCTTTACCTTTGTAGCTTTTGATTGTTTGGCAAATGTTACATTCAGCTACAAACTTAGCTACATCATTCTTCAAATGGGACCAATAGAATTCTCGAGAAACTACTTGAAGTGTTGCGGAAACTCCGCTATGTCCCACAAATGGTGGTTAGTGCATCTCTTCCAAGACGAGCTGTCTGTAAGGTTGAGTGACACACAATCTTTTCTCAAAGAAAAGATAGCCATCATTATGAGAATAACTTCCTTGAGGTGTCCAATTGTTTTCACGCAATTTGATCCATATTTGAGAAAAATCTGGATCAACTTCATAAGTTTCTTTCATGAGGACAAATGGTTCACTTTCAATTATAGAAATGTTGTTGATATTTGGTCTTCGACTCAAAGCATCGGCAACAACATTTTCTTTTCCAGGTTGATATTGAATCATAGGTTGGAAACTTTGAATGAAAGCTGCCCATTTGATATGCCTATATGAAATAAGAGGTTGCGTAAGCAAATGCCTAATGTTTTGTTGGTCTATCTTGATAAGAAATTCAGAGCCCATTAGGTAATGCTTCCAGATTTTCAAAGCATGGACTACTGCTGCTAATTCCTTGTGCGTGGCCTCTCCCCACACAAGAGGATTTCTTTATTAGCTTTCCTTTTCACCAAAATTAGGCCATAGCCCCCAAAATACAAGATGTGCTTTTTAGAGAGCACGGCACTCTTCTTTAACAAAAATAGAGTGTCAAATTGGGACTAGGGTAAAGCCATAGGCTTTAATAAATTCCACAAAAATAAATGTATCTTTCCTAAAGTTCAAAATGGAAAAATCATTTAATAAGATTACAAGCTACTATGCTTGCCAAAAATGAAATGTGATGATCCAAGACATTTCTTCCAAAGTAAACTCTTCAATTCCCATAGTCTTCATCACCTGAAAATATAAGCCCAATTAATTATTAAATTAATCCCACAAATATTAAACAGACACAAATCATCACCAACTCATGACTATCAGGCATAAGTGCCCCAGGAATCACCTTGCCATACAAACCTAACTGAAATAATCATAGGTGGCCTCAAACATACGTCATATACCGCACGTATTAATATTTATAGTGGTGTCACCCACGATATTAACCTAGCCGGCATGACGCAAGAGTAATCTAGGCGTCCCCAAATTACTCAAGAGGGGATAAATAATATTTTTCTAGAGGACTTAAAATATATTCTCATGACAATTACACTAGAATTTAAAAAAATAACATTAGATAAAAATAATTAAATTGTTGAGAGTGAAGGTGATGGACAATGATCCAAGAAATTTGCATGAAATATCTCGGAAGACATTCGAAAGTTTCTGGTTTGCAAGGGTGCCCGTGTGATGGAGGGTACAAGATAAGAGAGTACTCGTAAGCTTTGCATTACAAGAGAAAAATAGCTAAGGCGCTGTCTTTATTCAAATAATAAAAAGCTTAAACCTCAATTTCTATGTTTCATAAATTTGTGTTTTTCAATTTGGCATTGAATATATATCCTATTTTTTAATATAAGGTACTCATTCCATAATTTATAAACAATGAAAGATTGTATCAATGGCTAAATCTTTAAAAATAAAGAAATAAAATTTGAAAATATATCTAATAAACTCTGTGCTCTCTCTCTCTCTCTCTCTCTCTCTCTCTCTCTCTCTCTCTCTCTTTTTGCATGAAAGTTAACAACATCATAGCCACAAATTAAAAGCATCATGGGCACCAAGGCCTCAACAAGACAGACACGACTATTTTCTAATTTATATCCTACTTTGTAGAAAGAAAAACTACAAACTCATTCCGTGATTTATAAATAATTTATTAACAACCAAAGATTGTATTAATGGCTAAGCACAACTAAAAATATTTAAAAATTAAAAAAATTAAATCTGAAAATGCATTTAATAAACTCTACGCTAACGAAACATTGTATTAATGGCTAAGCCCAACTAAAAATATTCAAAAACAAAAAAAAATTAAATCTGAAAATGCATCTAATAAACTCTACTCTCTCTCTCTCTCTCTCTCTCTCTCTCTCTCTCTCTCTCTCTCTCTCTCTCTCTCTCTCTCTCTCTCTCTCTCTCTCGCTCTCTCTCGCAACATCATAGGCACCAAGGCCTCACCAAGGCAGATGCGACAGCATGCAAGAAAGAAAGAAAAAAATCCATCTAAATATCCACGTAATAACTTTATGCTCTCTCTCTCTCTCTCTCTCTCTCTCTCTCTCTCTCTCTCTCTCTCTCTCTCTCTCTCTCAGTTTCTCCGAAATGAGTAGGAGCAGTAAAGTAAATCAGTCACCCCTAAGGGAGCATCATCGGCATGAATGCCTCAACCTGCACCTAATAGAGAGGCGTGTCCATCAGTAGTAAAGTAAATCAGTTGCCCCTAACGGAGCGTCATCGGCATGAATGCCTCAGCCTGCACCTAATAGAGAGGTGTGTCCATCAGCTTTGTTGATTTGAATCACAGACAGAGGGCTAGATGCATAACAAATTAATGCTTTACCTTGAGTTATAACTCTAACTTGTCAGCTCACTACCATTTTCTTTTTTGTTCTAATCCCTTCACAAAGAAGATGGCACCCAAACGTCCCCGCGGCGGTACTCTCCTCAACCACACCAAGACAAGCGTTGCACACACTATAGCCGATACGACCAATGCTTTCCCAGGACCCGTGCTATCGGTTGACTAGGTTAGACAAGTACTTTCAAGTTATGCATCGTTATTTCTTTGGCATTGCATATGCGAGACCCTAACCCTGGGTAACCCTAAAGGACAAATTGATTATAAATTTTTTTTTCTGGAAAGAGACTTCCATTAAGTGTGAGAAAAACATACAACAATCACAGCTATAAGCCGAAAAAGAATAGAATCACCCTAATATGTAAGGTGATTTCAACCACTGAGGAGCATCATGATGCCATGTAAGACCTATGGTACTAGAGGAAAAGAAGATGCCATGGTCCCACTCCCACATAAATATCACGCACTTCGCCTACGCAGAACAAGAGGGCGTGAGCCCAAGTTGCCATAATAGTATGGATGATATCACCCCATATAATACTAATGCACTGAGACCCAAAAATCTGGACACCCTACATAGCCTCCGTGTGACTGATTGTAAAATTGACTGGGCAAGTCAAAGAAACCCGATCATTTGTTTTATCTCTATTTCAAGTTAAAAAGAATGTTTTCAAACATTGCTTTCCCTAAGACATAGAAATTGTCTGGCAAACTTTCAAGTTATTTTCAATGGGGTCAAATTTATTAATGTAATTTGTGCCGTCCAGATGGACATGAATGATGAGGTTGTAGCCAAAAATAAAGGGACACTCTGAATGTGATTGGGTAGATCACAAGTGCCAAGCCCCGCTCGAAAAATCCTTGTTTCATCAAGAGCTTTTTATCCCACCTAGTTGATGGCTTTAGAGCCTTGCCAGAGGTGGATGAGCTGCCTATGATTCTTGGGCAAAGGAGACAGGTGGTGGATTTGATATAGCCCACCAAGAGATTTTAGATCACACCTTGTTAGGAGCAAGAAAGCTTAGAGAGGCTATGAGTGTTAAATTTCCTGCCTTGTTTCTATTCAACAAAGGATGGGGGTCCCTTATTTAGCCCCTTTCTTCGCGGGTAGTGGTGATTGGGTGGTCAGATTCTAAAACTTCCAACTTGTATGTTTGATTTTGGACTAGTCAGCTTTCAAGCATCAGCTTTTATATGTTTTCAAAGATATATGTGATGATGGTATTGTATGCCCAGCTAGTTAGGCTGAGGCTTGAACATCTTTCAAGATGTGACATCTTTTCAAAGATGCAAGTTTTTAAAAGTTAATAGAACTGTTTTGATAGAAAATGTTTTCACTTGTCTTCCATTGATTGAAAGGCTGTTTTAACAAACCTTGTGCTAAGGAATAATTAAGGAACACTAATTGTAAGTGTAAAACAGTGTGGTAGTAATTAGGAAAACAGAGATGGGTGCCTGCGGGGTGGAAAGTGGGAGATTGGTTGCCTCGACATCACCTCTCTATGGATCGGTGGACCCGATTAGTTGGGTAACTTTCCAACAGATTGGAACTATGTTAGGAACCATATAAAAGTAACTCCCTCCATTTTAGGAGGCAATACTAGCGGCTGTGCCTCGTGAAAAACCAAGGAAAAAAGAGATGGTGCTTTGAACCAAGGATGGTCTTTTTCCTTGCGATCTCACAGCTGTTTGTGAGCATAGCAGTTGAACACTGAGGAAATAGTTGGCTTTAGGAAGACCACGCTAGACTGTGAGATAGAGTTAAATTGGGCTCCAATGACTTGTATCCTTTAGATTGCGGTGTGTAGTCAGGTGTCATTTGTTGGGGAATTTCTTGGAAGATTTAGCCGACTACTATCATATGATCTCCCTCTTGGTAGTTGGGTTAGGTTGGGGACATCACAACTGGTATCAAAGCCTAGAGGTTGACTTATATCCTTAGATTGTTTTTTATATGAAATTTCTATCTTAATTTATTAAGGTAGAGGTTGTTTTGTGACTAGAATGGATTTTTTGGTTGTAGGAAGCCTATAATAGATTCTTGGTATTCTGAGCTATGTACACTGTGGCATGCCACTCATTGTAGTAGATTTTTGGAATTCGACGATGCAAGTCCTGGACAAAATGACAACTCCCCACAACACCTAAATTTTGTTTACACAAAACTTCATAGCTTAATATAACCAAGCTTTGACTATTGTTAGTACTTGCTCATTCTATGAAGTGGTACAAGAGACTCAGAAACTTCCATGAGAGATTCGATTGCAAAACCAACCTTTTTTAAGAGGCCCTTGAAGATTCGGTTTTGCATCCAAATCTTGCTTGCTCAATCTCTAGTGAATCGGAGATTTCTCAAAGATTTGGATTGGCATCCCAATCCTATTTGCTCACTATCGTGCATCCTCTAAGTTTTGTTTTTGCATCCAAATCATGCATGTAAGATTCTGAAAGAAAGTGGCATCCTAGATTTAGCCTTATTAGCCTAGGATTAAGGAAAACATGAAAGATTAGCCTAGGATTAGTGCAAGAAGAGAAAGCATAGAACTTATGTGATCTTGATTTTATCAAAGGTTCAAAAGGTCCTATTACATTGGGACATATTCACTTATATACTAGGCCACCCTTTCACACTACACTTATTCATGTCCATAGGCATGCCCAACCCTAGTCCTATCCCTTGGCCCTTTTCACATCCCCTTCATCCCTTGGCCTTGGGACCAAATGGACTTAAGTCCCTTTTAACTTTGTTACAAACCATCCCCACCCAAGAGGTTTCATTCTCGAAACCTAAAGTATACATGTACAAACTCCATGTTCGTATGAACTTTATTGTCATCTTCAAAATCCCCTTGAAGATCTCCACTACAAATCGTAGAACATGCATCCTCATAATGAATATCTTCATAGACAAGGCTACCATCATCTGTATCTTCATAGACATCCTCGTCCTCAAGATGAATAGTAGTACCATGATCATCAACATCAACCACCAAAATATCAACAATACATGTGTGAACAATCTCATCATGAGAAGATTCTTCTTTATTTGTGTCATGATCCACATCCTCATAGCCTTGATAATGAATATCTTCATTGTCAAGGCTACCATCATCTATATCTTCATAGACACTCGTCCTCAAGATGAATGGTAGTACCATGATCATCAACATCAACTACCAAAATATCATCAATACATGTGTGAACAATCTCATCATCATGAGAAGATTCTTCTTTATTTGTGTCATGATCCACATCCTCTAAGCCTTCATAGCCAAATAATTGACAATCATATGGCTTCCAAACCGGACTCGAGAATGGATCATACAATGCATTTTCATGAACCTTCCATGAGCCACTCAATAGATCACCCAATGCATGATCATCTAAAACATGGTCATCACTTGTATCACTAATAAATGAGTCATCATTCCATTCATCAAACACCAACAAACAAGTACTCATCCAAAATGTCATCAATGACCATGTTCTCATAACCTCGTGGCATCATGTCATAAGCTGAAAATTCCTCAATCAAGGCACTTATGAAAGCTATCCAATCATAACCATTTTCAGCTTGCGTATCTCCTTTGACCACGGACACATTGGTGACTTGTTGAGAAAGTGTTGATAACTAAGTATCTTTATCTTCTTGCTGTCTAGAAATTACAGCAAGCATGCCCTCCAATTCAACATCCATAATGTGTGCATTGAGGCCCACATAGTCACACTCCATACATTGGTCAAATGTAAAAGTGAACGTAGATCCTCCATTGCTTTTGGCAAGGCCCAAATCTAGCAACATTGAGTGTATAATAGGTCTTCTATCCCCACTCAAAGCAATGAGGGAAACCAAGAGTCAGCACCAACAATTCACATAGATTGATCCTCCTTATCTTAGCTTCACTTGTAGTAGCTTCACCATCAAACAGTGTGCATTGACTTTCTCCAATCACTCCTTTTGAAGAGAAAAGTGTTTGACAATGTGTCTCATTGATAGACAAGGGAAAGGGTATCTTTGATTGCACATATGTATTGAAGAAGAATCATACATAAGCCTACTCGATCCATATCTATCAACTTGATGCACAGGCATACCAAATGTATTTACCCCGCCTTGTTGCATCGGCATCCCCCACTTGTCTCATATGCACCACTTTGATGCATAGGCATACCAAGTTCCATCTTGTTGCATTGAATAGGAGGTATGTTCCCCTTTCCAAACATAGAACTTTGATCCCGATCTCCTTGTTGAAAATGAGCTTGAGAGATAAATGTTGTGCTTGCATGAGTAGTGTTAACCAAGGGTTCATAGGCTTGTAGTCTATTAACCATGGCTTGAAACCTTTGGTCCCTTCTAACACCAAAGAATTTTGCATAGAGATCGTCAAAATACTCAATTCTCCACTATTATTAAGCATTGGCATTGCATTGCTCCTTGTTGGCATTTTATCCAAATTCTCATAGTCCTCTTCATCATCATTCTCATCAAATTCATCCACAAGGTTACATGCTTTAATCCTCTCGCCGGTGCCAAGTTGGAACTTTTCTTCACTTTTGTAGATCCGATCCCCATTGCCACGTTGACCAAATCCTCATTGTCATACATGCCTTCATAAAAAGAATCATAACTACCATGAATATCACAATCATAGGTATAACGGTCATCATAGGCATAGGCATGGTCATCATAGGCATATGCATTGCCACCAAAATTCACACCATCCCAATATCTTTGAGAATCATAAGCATACACTACCTCTTCTGCATCACCCCCTATGGATGTGGGATCTTCAAAGCTATGACTCCCCTCATTGAAGGTATAATCTTCAATGTAACCTTCTTCTTCATAGATGTGAATCCCATTGTTGGTTTCCATGCTATAGCCATTGTCGGTGTCAGTACTATAGCCATCTTCCTCTCCTTAATCACTAGCAACCTTACTATCATAAGCATCCATGGCTTCCTAAGTATTACTGTGGATTTTTGGTTGGATGGGTTCTCAAACTACAAATTACGACTTTTAAGCTCTACAAGAGGCAATGATGTGTAGAACCCCCATATATGATCACTTTGACCACGATCAATGTAGAAGTACTCTCTATTTTGACTTCTTTAAAAAGTCAACCGGCGAGTAAATTGTCACTTTGACCAAGCAAACGGGGTCAAATCTTGAAGTTTTTAGCTTGCCGGAATGAGGGAAGAGCATACTATCCAGCTATGATGTCAAAATAGGTTCAATTCAAAAACCCTAATTTTTGTAAAAACAGCGTATCCAGTGGAAAAATGGATGTAGCGGATAGCTCTCGTGTCTGAATGGTGAGGTTTAAGGCTAGATGGGAAGCTTAGGGTATGGGGAACCTAGCGCTATGCTCACTTTGCCAAAATGATGTGCTGTTTTTGACTGGGTAGCCTTCTTGTCTTGCAAGTAGACTTGCCAATTAGTAAACAGAGTCGAATCGAACACTTGAGTGCTCCAAATGTAGCCCTTGGAGAGTAGAATGAGGCTATGCAAACACCTTGGAAGTATCCCTAACCCTCTCGGATTGAATTAGGGTTTAGTGCCACAACAAAAAACTGTCAAAGTTCTGTCCAATTCAATCCTCACTTCCCTTTTGCATTGGCAATGTCTGAGACCTTATTTAAAGGCATGAATCTCATCAATTTGTAACTTGGCATCCACATGTAACCTCAAGTGCCTCGCATAAGTGCTTTTTGTAAAAATATTAACAGCATCTCCTTTGTTTTTGCAACCAAATCTTAATACCAAATCAATCGAAATCAATTGCAATATTGAATTCCTTGCTTGCCAAATCAGAAGTCGATGTAGAGCGTTGAAGCTTGCCGATCTCTTCGCCAAGCTCTTTCCACCCTCATACCTAGGTTGAAAAACTAGACACAAGTTAGGCCTATTTCTTCACCACTGGTACTTACCTAATCCTCCATCTTACTACTTTTCCAAGGCACTCACCGTTGGCAAGGCGGATTCAAGACATGCTTCCTCGGTCTCTCCTCCAAATGCCGAGGTACCCTCACATATCACTTGATTACTAGGAATTGAGATGTGAGTACAAATGTGTATGAGTTGTGAAACATGAAATTGAAAGTGTATGTGAATCCACTTATTTACAATTGACACTTATAGTTGCATGCCATGACCATCCCAACATATGAAGCTAATGTTGTAGAAAAGGTTAATTTGTTGGGAATACAATTAGTGCTCCTTGATATCTTCAATCCCATGGCTTCATGTGGAAACAAAGCAATGCCAATTGCAAAGAAACCTCAAAAAGAGAAGGGCAATTTGACTTCAATGATCCACACTTGGGTGTGCGCTTCCCTTGATGCAACTAATGCATAACATGATCAATGAGACTTATGAGCATATATCCATGCATGCATGCATATTGAAGAGAAATCCAAAGCAAACCCTAATTTTAGGGCACTTTCCCAAATAAACCCTTTTTCTCAAATAAACCCTAATCCCCTATTGATTTTGATGCAAAAGTCATATATGAGGATAGAGGAAGGCTTAATGAAGATAATGAATGCCCTTCAATCTCATGAAAACATGCAAAAACTCTAATTTTCTCATGAAACCTCATATGACTCAAGAAGGCCAAGAAACTCTAAATCCAAGTTGAAATCAAGCATTGAGCACATTGATGTGAAGAAGAAGGCATAGGGAAGTTGATTTTGATGGTGGTTATTTTTGAGTCTAATTGACTGAAACCCTAATTCTTCCCACCATGAGATTTAAGAAATGGAAGAAATTTAAGAAACCTTATGAAATCTCTCACTAATGCACAAATTGATCACACATATGTATATAGCCAAGCATGATTAAGGGTATTATTATATTGAGAAAATTTCTCAATGGATTCCCTAATATGCAAAAGAGGGAAGAAATTGAATCATTGCTTTGATATAAGCTTTATTGAATGCTTAATCCCTCTTATGGCATACTAATTCCCATGTAGATTAACTGCTTTACTATTGCACTAATCCATGCAAGATTTGAAGGTCGCAAGGAGAAGGAAGCTATTGAAAAGCCATTTAATTGAAAACATACATTGGACCCCTTGTGAGAGCAGCAATGGAACCCTTGGAAACCATGTGCGAGGTAATGGAAGTGATTCACCATCATACTAAGCTTCCATGGTGCTGTGGTAGATGCACAACCACTTATGATCCATCTCACAGAGCTTCCATGTTGCTGCAGGAGATCGCATAGTCGCCTCTAGTCTGAAGTGAAACGCATAGCCTCCCACGGCTCTACAGTCCATCCCCAGCTCTCTAATCTTATTGATTAACGACTACTAAGCTTCACCTAAACTTTAACAAGCTCTTGGTAACCTTGGAGCCCATCTTAGATGAGTATGAATGAAAATGTGGCGACCAGTAGCTTTAGCTATCAAACGGCTGTCAAACCCGCCATTGAAAAGCTCTTCGAGAAGGTGGAGAAGATACACACCAAATCCCTAAATCAATGCCACAACTCAGAATGGATTGGAACCCTATTTCTCTGAGGATCAAACATGAGAAGGAAAAGGAAAAAGCATAAATGTTTTGATTAAGAAAAGCAACCATGAGTAGCAACAAATTTCCCCTAAATTTGGTCATGCCATTCAAATTTTGGAGCGGCTGCCTCAGAACTTGGTCCTTAGCCAATCCATGACCCCAAAACCTTGGAAATTAGCTCAAGAAAAATTAGTTTCACCCAATCAAGATCAGCATTTCCCACTTCTTGATCAAGAAAATCAAGAAAGCTAAAGAAAACCAAGAAAATGCAAGAAATAAAAAAATTTAAAAAATTAGATCAAAGACATGGCTCTGATACTAATGAAGAAAGTGTGGCAACCTAGATTTAGCCTCATTAGCCTGGGATTAAGGAAAACATGAGGGATTAGCCTAGGATTGGAGCAAGAAGAGAAAGCATAGAACTTATGTGATCTTGATTATAGGTCCTATTACATTGGCCTAGGATTGGAGCAAGAAGAGAAAGCATAGAACTTATGTGATTAAGGAAAACATGAGAGATTAGCCTAGGATTGGAGCAAGAAGAGAAAGCATAGAACTTATGTGATCTTGATTATCAAAAGGTTCAAAAGGTCCTATTACATTGGCCCATATTCACTTATATACTAGGTAACACTTTCACACTACACTTATTCATCATGTCCATGGGCATGCCCAACCCTAGCCCTAGCCCTTGGCCCTTTTCACGTCCCCTTCATCTCTTGGCCTTGGGTCGAATTGACTTGAGTCCTTTTTAACTTTGTTTGTAAAATCAAATTTTTGAGAAGCCCTTAAAGATTTGGCATTGTATACGAATCTTGTTTGCACAATCTCTTGTGAGGACGCGTGATGTTTGGACTCCCCTAAGATTCAGATTTGCATCCCAATCTTGCTTGCTCATCCTCCAAGATTTGATTTTGCAAAAATTGAAGCCCTTGAAGATTCTATTTTTGCATTTGAATCTTGCTTGCTCAATCACTTGTGAGAACTCATAGGGTGGGAGCTCACCAAATATTCAGATTTGCATTCGAATCTTTCTTGCCAATCTTGCTTGTTTTCAATCCAAGTTAGTAAATGCTTTCGAAGGACATGAGGGTTGAAGTCTTCTCAAGATTCATAGTAGGGACTAATTATTGTAGGACCACATCAAGATTTGGATTTGCATCCAAATCTTGCTAGTCAATCTTGCTTGCTTGCATCCCAAGTAAGTTAATGCCCTCCACGGACATGAAGGTTGAAGGCTTCTCAAGAATGGTAAGGCTCATGATTGTAAGACCACATCAAGATTCGAATTTGCATCCGAATCTTGCTTGCTCAATCTCTTGTGAGAATTCATGGTGTGGGGACTCACCAAAGATTTTGACTTGCATCCCTATCTTTCTTGCCTTCAATCCTAATATCCTTGAAAATGAGACCCATAAGATTAAGACTTATCATATTTATTTAACCTTGTGCTTGTGCCTTCTTGTGCATTGTATCTTTCCCATTGTGCTACTTTTTTTTCTAATGACTTTTATATTTGTTATTTCAGACTTAGACAATAAGAGAAATTTGTTAGAGTCTTGCATTGCACGATGTGAGAACGAATGATCCCCTAGGGACACCCACCTTCCCAATTCCATTTGGTGAGATGTTTGAGATAAATGTTGTAGCATTTATGGTCTGTTAGTCAACAGTATAAGGAGCAAGTCTTGGGCTATTTGTGCACACACCTCTCGCAAAAACGGGTGTAACTTTTCTTCGCTATGGAGGACATAAGTATGCATTTGGTGTCTGGAAGGAGCTATGCAAGAAATATCCAAGGGCTTGAAAGTTCTTATTCTTAGAGGACCCAAAAGTAGATTGGAGGAGGACTTGGTATATATTCTTGGTGATGTAGAAGTTGGAAATGTGGGTGGATATATAAACAGCTATCATGGTATAACAATAAGCCTGAATGTATGTTATAAACTTGTCCCATACTTACCACCTTGGTATAAAAGAAAATAATATAGATTCAACAAAATATGGATATGTAATTGTTGAAACCTTATGTGACATTCTAGTTGGGGAAGAATTGTTTACCAGTCTCATGAGTTGTAGTGACACTGTACATGCAACAAGATTGATTAAAGGATTATTATCACTCCATTAGATTGCTTTAAAAAAAAATGTTGTGAGAAACAAGTTTTGATCAACGTTGTATCATGTGATAATTCTCAATAGTGACAAAAAGATTTTTTCGGAAGTAGACGTCTTCATTTTTATTGTGAATTTATATTCCATCTGAGAACTTTTTTTGATTAAAATCATGGACATAGTAAACAGATTCAAGAAATCGTGGACATAGTAAATGGATTCAAGAAAAATGTGATTATGAATTTCAATCTTGCTTCCTTGCATCATCCTAAGTATATAATTTCCATTCAAGGAGACGTAAGGGTTGAAGTATTCTCAAGGATTATAGGGCTCATGATTGTGGGACTACAACAAGATTTGGTTTTGCACCCGAATCTTGCTTGCTCAATCTTTTGTGAGAACTCGTGAGATTAGGATTTGTATCCAAATCTTTCTTGCTCACACTATCTTACATCCCAAGTAAGTAAATGCTCTCCAAGTATATGAGAGTTGAAGGATTCTCAAGAATTTTAGTACTCATGATTGTAGGACCACATTAAGATTTTGTTTTGCATCCGAATCTTGCTTGCTCAATCTCTTGTCATAACTCATTAAGGGACTCCTCAAGGATTTGGATTTGCATCCCAATCTTACTTGCTTGATTGCATGCCAAGTAAGTAGATACCCTATAAGGACATGAGGGTTTGTGGCTTCACAAGAGTTATAGGGCTCATGATTTTAGGACCACAGCAAGATTCAGTGTTGCATCTGAATCTTGCTTGCTCAATCTCTTGTGAGATCTCATGATGTGGGGACTCCACAAAGATTTGGATTTGCATCCGAATCTTGCTTACTATGATCCTAAGTGCCCTTCAAGGACAGGAGGGTTGGAGGCTTACAAGAGTTGTTGGGATCATGATTTTAGGACCACATCAAGTTTCAATTTTGCATCACATTCGTGCTTGCTCAATCTCTTGTGAGAGCTCATGATGTGGGGACTCCCCAAAGATTTGGATTTGCATCCGAATCTTTCTTGCTAGGATCCCAAGTGCCCGTCAAGGACATGAGGGTTAGAGGCTTCTCAAGAGTTGTTAGGCTCATGATTTTAGGACCACATCAAGATTTGGTTTTGCATCGGATTCTTTCTTGCCCAATCTTGTGTGAGAGCTCATGATGTTGGCACTCCCCAAATATTTGGATGTGCCTCCAAATCTAGGCTTGCTTAATTGCATGCCAAGTAAGTAGATGGCCTACAAGGACATGAGGGTTTGTGGCTTCTCAGGAGTTGTAGGGCTTATGATCTCAGGATCACAGGGCTTATGATCTTAGGATCACAGGGCTTATGATCCCAACAAGATTTGGTTTTGCATCCAAATCTTGCTTGCTCAGCTTCTTATGAGAGATCATGATGTGGGGACTCCCCAAAGATTCAGATGTGCATTCAAATCTTGCTTAACTAGGATCCCAATTAAGTAGATTCCCTCCAAGGTCATGAGGATTGGAGGCTTCTCAAGAGTTGTTGGGCTCATGATTTTAGGGCCACATCAAGATTCGGTTTTGCATCCGAATCTTGCTTGCTCAATCACTTGTGAGATCTCATGATGTGGGGACTCCCCAAAGATTCAGATGTGCATCCGAATCTTACTTGCTTAATTGCATGCCAAGTAAGTAGATTCCCTACAAGGACATGAGGGTTTGTGGCTTCTCAAGAGTTAGGGCTCATGATTTCAAGACCACAACAAGATTCAGATTTGCATCCGAATCTTGCTTGCTCAATCTGTTGTGAGAGCTCATGATGTGGAGACTTGCATCTAAATCTTCTTACTTGCATCTAAATCTCTTTACTTGCGTGCAATTTCATTGGTAACAAAGTAAATGAAACCATGTAAAATATGGATACTGATTTTGTTTTGTTGTTGTAAAATTAAGAAAAAGAGCCCTCATGATGGATTCAAAGTTTTTACCCAAAATTAATTTTTATATGCACACACCGTTGTAGTAAATGTTACAAAATATGGCTACAAATAATTTTGTTATCTTATCTTTGGACATTGACAGATATTCAAAGAACTTATCAAAGTCTCTCAAGATCCAGCACAACAATAGAGAAACGGAAGCTTAATATTATACTAGACTTGAATGGTTTGTTGTTGCTGCACCAATCTTTTACTAAATCAAGCATGCATCAAAGCATAAGGTCTGGGAAGGGATGGATTGCACTTTGGACACAGGCTGCACTGAATTTAATCTAACTATCTTGATGGAAAAGTACAACGTTGGAAAAGTATCTTGATGGAAAAGTACAACGTTGGAATATGGTCTATAATGCTTAAACGAAATGTGGAACCTCTAATTGAAGCTTTACAAAATCATTCAAAAACTAGGCTTTCTTTTTTCTTTGTATGTTGTCAAGAGGAGTGCGAAGTGTACTGTAATGGAAAGATCTATCGACCAGATAAGTTAGGTGTTGAGGCCATCTTTAAACCATTATCAACTATAGGTAGTGTGTTCAAGTGTGATGCAAGGCGAACAATTCTAATTGATGATTGTGAGATCCTTACACTCAAGGGGAAAGCTTTCTCTTGGTTTCAAAAGCAAGAATCTGAGTCTCTAACTAGTTTTGCAGCCTTAGAGAGAAACTTTATTATGGATTTCTCTAAAATGGGAATCTAGCATAACACGGTCGCTCAAATCTATGCTTTCAAGCAAAAAGAGCACGAATCGGTGAGAGACTACGCTAATCGTTTGAAGGAATACATAACAAGATGCCCAGCAGATGAGAAACCTAGCCAGGCAAGATTGATTTCAATCTTCCTAGAGGGCTTGAAGAATAAGACTTTGCATGCGCATTTGTATGCAAAGAAACATATAAACTTTAACGATTGCTTCTTGGATGCCATGGACTACGATGATAATTTCGACATGTTAAGTGTGACAAGTCATGGCACTCAGAAAGAAGAAAAGAAAACCTCTAGGAAGGACTTTGACTCAGCAGTTCCTTTTGTCAAAAAAGTGAATCTAGACGAAGTAGCTGATAATGTCTTGAAGCGAATGGGACAACTATATCGTCCTCCTCCCTACAAACCAATGTATGCCCAGCAAGTGCCACAAGGCCCTTATAAAACAATATTAAATAGAGTGTGAAAATCCTGATTCCCACTTTTGAAATCTACTTACACAAGACCCAAGTTACACCTTTGTTTCTTGGAGAAAGTTGATGAATTGACATGCAATTAAGGTCTTCTCATATGTATTTTATTACCCCTGAATTTCAATGGCCACACAAAGTATAACAAATGTGAATGTAGAGCAAGTTGAAAACATGGGTGGTATTGATAACCATCATTGGTTTGCTCGTATATCATAAATTATAATCTCAAATTTTTTAAATATGAACACATTTCAATGTCAAAATATCTTTTTTTGTGGGGTTGATGAGAAACATTATTTGTTTGCATGAAAAACATAAATTGTACTCAGACACTCTATCAATCTGAATATATTGCAAGGTCAAAATATCTTTTTTTTGTGGTGTTGAGAAGTATGCAAGGTCAAGTCTTGTCAAGGGAAGTTAGAAAATTCAAATACTACACAATATTTACAAAGAAAAATAACATTTTTTTAACAAATCACCATCATTAGATAATATTTTTTTAATATTATCTTCCTTCAAAATGTTAGAAGTAGGTCGATATATGCAGTTCTCTTCAGGATTAACGCTAACCTTGTAAGGAGAATCATTGTAAGATTCCTCCCCAACCTCTCAAGATGTCCAGTATCTTCCCCCTGTAATCAATCCCCTCTTCAGAAATATAAAAGATCTTGTCTCTGCCTGTTTTGACATAGAGAGAGAAAATATTCTAGAGAGAGAATATTCAGATTTTGAATATTTTTAGATAGAAAAATTTTTCATATTATTAAAATAAGTTTCCTAAAACAGAAGTTCAAAAAGATTTTCAGAAGGTGCATTAGAAATTAAGTATAATCGGTTCAAGAGGCATTATCCTAGGGGTGAAGATTTTTTCAAAATTTCAAATTAAGGTTCCTATGGGCCAATAAGATCAATCCAAATGCAAGGAAGAGATAAATGAAGAAATAAAAGAAAAATCTCCCAAAAATGAGTAAATACTCACATAAGATGAAGAGTTGACTAAGGACAAGGCTAATAGTTAAAAAGGGGAGATATTTAGTAGTAATGATGCATTTTTGACACCTCTGCATGGGGATTTCTCCCTCATGAATGAGGCGCCTACTTCACATGCGCAATTGAGCTTTAAATCTTCAAAAATTGAGATATTTTTATCTCTCCTCTCTCTTGGATCAACCGAATCAAAACCGAATAAAAAAGGAACCAAACTAGGTCCAAATATAGTCCAAATTCAACCAAACTGAAATCTAGAAAATTCTAGAAATCAGTTGGTCTTGGTTAGAGCCTCCCTCTCCTATAAATAGAACATGAGTCCTTTGAAAAAAATAGGAGAATTTTACTATACTAGAATTATGCTGAAATAATGCTAATTTTTACTATTCTCTAAAATTCTCTCCAAATTGAAGAAATTGGAGCTTCCCTCTTTCTTCAATCCCCATTGGTGGCTCCATCAACATACTAAACCAATTGATTGGTTGGGGGCCTCTACCGTGAACAAAGAATCAAGCAATTTGTAAGGTAAATGGTGAATTTTGATCTTTTCTATAATTTCTCAATGTTTCTCTCTTCTCAACCTCTCTCAAGCTTGAGAAGCTTAATTGGAATGGTTTTTGAATGCTATTGAAGTTAATTGATGAATGGTAGTAAAGAATTACATAAATTGATGAATGCTATTGAAGTTAATTGATGAATGATAGTAAAGAATTACATAAATTTTTATTTATGCTTAATTCTAATGGTTTTTATGTAATTTCTCTCTCTCACTCAAGAAATGGTCATACTCATGACCAATTCTCAATCCAAATGAAGCTTTTCATAAAGCTTTTTCTTAATCCAAGATTAATCTATGCTTGAGACCAAATTAATGGCTTTTCCTATGCTTTTAGTTTATGTATTTCATGAATATTGATGATTCAATCCATTATGGGTTAATGATCCAATTAGGGCCAATTAGGGATCATTCTAATAATTTCCTAAATGATAAGTTTTATCTTTTAAAATAATTGAGATTTATCAGTCATAGCAGCGGAGCTATGGCAAAATTTTTGTAAAAATTACACATAAAATAATTTCATTCAAAGCATGAAAAGAGGACTTCCTACCATATTCTAGGAATTATCATCCTAGATTAATTGAAAGAATTTTATTGTAATCATGGAGAAATTGATTTTTATGTTATGCATAATTGATGAATTAAGAAAAAGAGGATTTCTAGTAATTAAATTTTATGTTAAAAAGAGTAATCACCATCGTATGAGTATTCTTAAAGGGTTAATTTTCATTCTAGGCATAGAAAAATGTATACTAGAAATACTTTATTATAAAAGTGAGATTTTTATCTCATAAATGATTTTATGCATAAATTAGATGCATAAAAGAAATTCTTTTATATGAATAGAAAGATGCATAAAGAATTTTATTTTAATTCAAAAGAGTGATTTTCATCATAAATAATTTTATGCATAAATTAGATGCATAAGAGAAATTCTTTTATTCTAAAAGTGTAGTTTCTACTAAATTAGAATTATGCATAAAAGATTGATTTTTAATTCAAAAGTGTCCTTCTCATTTAAAATGAATTTATGCATAGGAAGATGCATAAAAGATTGATTTTTATTTCGAAAGTGTTATTCTCCTTAAAATGGAATTTATGCATGCGTAAAGAAATCTTATATCAAATATAAGAATTCTCTTGTATTCTATAAATAGATATTAGGATGTGATAAGATGCGTATGAGATGTGATAGGATGAGTTAAGAGTTATATGAGATGTGATAAGAATGAGTATGGGATGAGTTAGGATGTGGATGTATGGATGTGAATGTGGATGTGGATGTGGATGTATGGATGTAGATACGGATGTGAATGTATGTATGTGGATGTGGATATATGAATGAGGATGTGAAAATGGATGTATGCATGTAGATGTGGATGTATGAATGTGGATGTGTATGTATGAATGTGAATGTGGATGTGGATGTGGATGTATGGATGTAGATACGGATGTGGATGTATGTATGTGGATGTGGATGTATGAATGAGGATGTGAAAATGGATGTATGCATGTAGATGTGGATGTATGAATGTGGATGTGTATGTTTGAATGTGAATGTGGATGTGGATGTGGATGTATGGATGTAGATACGGATGTGGATGTATGTATGTGGATATGGATGTATGAATGAGGATGTGAAAATGGATGTATGCATGTAGATGTGGATGTATGGATGTGAATGTGGATGTGGATGTATGGATGTAGATACGGATGTGGATGTATGTATGTGGATGTGGATGTATGAATGAGGATGTGAAAATGGATGTATGCATGTAGATGTGGATATGGATGTATGAATGTGGATATGGATGTATGGATGTGAATGTGGATGTGGATGTGGATGTATGGATGTAGATACGGATGTGGATGTATGTATGTGGATGTGGATGTATGAATGAGGATGTGAAAATGGATGTATGCATGTAGATGTGGATGTATGGATGTGAATGTGGATGTGGATGTGGATGTATGGATATAGATACGGATGTGGATGTATGAATGAGGATGCGAAAATGGATGTATGTATGTAGATGTGGATGTATGAATGTGGATGTGTATGTATGGATGTGAATGTGGATGTGGATGTGGATGTGGATGTGGATGTATGGATGTGGATATGGATGTGTATGTATGAATGCGGATATGGGATTGGATGTATGATGTGGATGTACGAACATGGATGTGTATGTAGAATAATGAATGTGAATGTGAAATAATGTGTCGTCGATATGAGTGAATGGATGAGAATGAGTACTCATATCAATGGAATGTGGAATAAGTAATGTGGACTGAGGAGGTGGACTGAGGAGGGATAATGTGGAAAGACGAGAGTTCGATATAGAAACTGTATTTTGTGACCTGTTTGTAAATGACTGTTTTATGTCGAGAATGCTGGGGAAGCATTTTGACCGTCTTGTGGATTAAGGTCATGGAGACCTAACTGATAAAGTTGCAACTGCTGACGGAGAGTCAATGAAGGATGTCTCGCGTAGCAAGGTCGACCGAGGTCTTGAGACCAGCCTCGATTTAAATGGTGAGCTTCCGGTACGGTGGATGAGGGACCAAGGAAGCGGCCTATGAGTGAAGCGCTAGGTCACCTGCTTGTGTTAGAATATAGAACAAAATTTGGGTATGTAGAATGGTTTGATGAGACCAGCTCAAAGATAACAAAATGAATGAAGGAGACATGGTCCTCCTATTTAGCACAAAGATGCACAAGAGGAAACTCAAGCTCAGAAGCTTAGGACCTTTCCTACTCTTTAATCACTAAGATAATACCACAAGGTGTAGAAATGGCTGGTTATTTCAACGGTAGAAAATTAAAACGCGACCTCAACGGATGAGTCCATGGCTCTTTTATATGGATCTGTTGGTGGTTGATCTTGCTGATCTTGAACGGAGATTCCATCTTGATTTTTATAAGTGATTATATTGCCGGGTACTATGAGCTAGGAACTATTGAAAAGGCCCCTGAGTGGACAGGTGGTGAGCGTTCTGGTTGTCGCCTTACCAGTGGCCCACCAAGCACGCATTTTTCTAAATTGAATCAATGCATCTTCAATAGTAGCACATGTTCTCCATTCTTCACACATTTTGATGTGTCTTTCATGCTGATGTGAGAAAATATACTTCTCCGTGTGACTATTGAAAAAGGTACGACCTCATGACCTCTCCCTATCTGACATTTCCTCTCCATTGTTGAACACCCACCATATGGCATTCCAATTGGCAGTTGCCTCGTTAACCATAAAATCACAAAAATTAGCCCGGTTGCTTGTGTGCTAACCATTACAGCATTTAGATTATCCCAAAACATTGCTTGGGTAGCCTTGTCCTCCTGTTGAAACTCTGCCCATGCTATTGTCAGTAATTGTTGCAAAGTACCCACCAAGAACACAACAATTTTAGTGGATAGACAAGTTAGAGAGCTAATCACACATAAGGGAAGGTGATGCATACTTACGGGTCACACATGTGCAGCCATCGTGTGATATTCATCTATTGAACGTGATCAAAACACACCCATGAATCCTTGAGGTCTCCATTCTTATCAGCGTCCATGCATTGAATGATATCAACTCCTGAACTGGGCCATGTGGTGGATATTTTAAAAAGGTAGCTAGGTTCTTGGAAAGGAAATCAGCTCCCATGGAAGAACTCGAAATGGCACTTCTGCTTTAATTGTAAGATAGCTTCAAGCCCACACCCGGCAAGTCGGCTGCCCTTCCTACTATTCATTACCATTTGCTTCAACCTGAAATGTAGTTTTACATGAGATCAAAAGTGAATATAGCAGGGGCATTTATAATCCATACAATGAATCCTCACTTGTCTAGCCGGAGCAAGCCTCCCAATTCGTCTGCCATCTCTGCAAACTCTAGATCTGATATATGCTCTCCTTGTAATCTGTCTTCATCAGCAGCCAGTGAATGCCTTCATAAGCTCCCTTGACAATCATTTTTACTTTTCGGGGGCCTGCATTATGGTCCATATATACAACTTTTTGCACAAGGATCTTGGTGTTGCGGAGGGCCGCTCTGCACATGCCCCATTAAACTTGGTGGGAGTGGAAATCGAAGCAAGCCTCCCAATTTGTTTGCCATCTTTGCAAACTCCAGCTTTGACATATGCTCTCCTTGTAATCTTTCATTAGTGAATGCCTTGCTCCCTTGCAACAATCATTTGCACTTTTTGGGGGCCTGCATTATGGCCCATCTGTACAACTTTTTGCACAAGGATCTTGGTGTTGTGGAGGGCTGCCATGCATATGCTCAGTTGAACTTGGGGGGGAGTGGAAGCCGCGATGTATATACAAGCATGTATGTGTTGATTGTGTGGGCATGAAATAGTAAGCACTTGCAGAGCATGTATCCATGCATATAGGCACATGCTTGCAAAAAAAACATTTTAGCTCCCCATAACTACCCATTGTTGCTAGAGATCCTTGAGGTGGTGCCTTTATCAATTGTCCTTTCCAATAAAGCTTATTTGGCCTAGAGGAGCGTAGCAAGAACCCACACGTCTCGTTCATGCACTCAAAAGTGCTGCACAAATTGACTTTCTCAATACAAAGGACTTGTTTGACTTGGTTTGTGTTTGAGGCTTTGTCCAAACAATTCCTTCATATTTTTGCTCCATTCCCATATACTTTATTCCATTCGTAAGCTCAAAACTACAATTTCCATTGTATTCTTTGGGGAGAAATCTGGCTACAAATTGTAGAATTTGGTCAGGCTTTGCTAGGTGAAATCAAAACGGATGACCAGGTTCGCCTCCCCTCTGAAAAGGAGTTTAAGGAATATGTAGTGACATGTACGAGAAAGTTCTTCAAGAAGACATTCAAGACACACCGTGGAGGGTTCCGCCCCACAATTTGTCTATTGACGAGCAACCTACCTTGAAGTCTGCTACACGTTGTGTGGTGTATCGATGGCTACAAAAGCAGCTTGTCTCTGGTGGACTCGAGTCAATGCCTCCCCT
Source organism: Cibotium barometz (assembly GCF_041138505.1). Taxonomy (NCBI): domain Eukaryota; kingdom Viridiplantae; phylum Streptophyta; class Polypodiopsida; order Cyatheales; family Cibotiaceae; genus Cibotium; species Cibotium barometz. The sequence continues at coordinate 2,451,645 of NC_141106.1, forward strand.
CGTAGCGGTTTTGACATCAACTGATACTCTAGCTTACGTGTACGATAGGCCGAGTAAGTTTTGACATTTAAGTGTTTAAAGTTTCAACATTTAAGTGTTTGTGTGTGCTCTTATTATTAGTATGTGGCTTTCAGGCACTGTCTGTCACCACATAGAGAGGGAAAATTGCCCATGGTGGCTAGACCTTGACTACAATGAGGCTCTTGAGGAAGAAATTGACTTGTACAAGAGACATATGACACTTTAGTGGTGATTCGGCAAGATCGTGAGACCACTGTTGAGGTATGTTGTGAACCCATCACACTCGCAAGTGTTTGTTTCTAAAGGTGTTGGCTTTATTTTTAAATCTTCTCTCCTTATTCTGGTAGAACTAGCCTTCCACCTCGTATGCGCAGACCCACTCAAGTACATTTGTCACACCACGTGTGAACCTAGGTGGTGATTATTAAAAGACTAAGGTCATGTAAAAGGGTAGGAGAAGGGTGTGTGTGTGAATGGACTTATGGTCCACTAGCTCACCTATTTAAGGCAAAGCTAGAAGGCATTAAGTAGTGTGCAAAGGCCAAGTTGTATGCATAAGCAACTTAATAAACAAGATTTGTTCTTGTATTTTTGGGTCTCTCTCCTCCACTCATCTTGATCTAGCATAAGCACCACGTTCTCTCAACATGGTATCTAGAGCTCGGGTAGATTAGGTCACATTTTTGTGGTGTAGACTAGGTTATCCTACATCTCATTTTTTGTGGACCTGAACCCCCAGCCAGTGGAGGCCTTCTAGCAGCCGTATCTTGGCGTGCTCTCAACTAGGAAGTTCAATAACACACCCTTCTCCTACCCTTTTACATGACCTTAGTCTTTTAATATAATGCCGCGGCCTCCTGAGGGTAAACCTTGCAATTAATGGTATGAAACTGAGCGCCCGGGTGTTGAGCTCTGAGCAGGCAGGCGCATGTTTTTCTGCATCGCTGAGGTCATACAGCCCATTCGCCATCTGTAGGTGATTAGGGGCAATGTGAGCTTAGGTCTTTTAAAGCCCATGACCTAAGGTCTTACTCTCTTAAGTTTCAGCCCTAATGGTGGCCTGAAGCACGCACAAGAACCACAAAACCATGACCTAAGGGCTTACTCTCTTAAGTTTCAGCCCTAATGGCGGCCTCCTGAAGCACGTGCAAGAACCACAAAACCAGGGTAGCCTTGTGAGGAAGCCATGGAAGCTTCAATAAAAGCTTCAAAATAATATTTTTTAACACTAATCCTTGCTTAATTAATCTTAATCACTTAAGTGCTCCTTGAAAGTGCTTTTGCTCTAGATCTTCTGAAGTGGTGGCCATACACCATGAGGTGTTCATAAGCCTCATTATCATCAACCTTCATCAAGTGTACAAGGTTCCAAGTGTGCTTATAAGCACTAAAGGTGTTGCTAAACACCATTGGTGGGTGTAGCCATTAGCAAAGGGGAGCCTCTTGACATTACGGAGTGCTTCTAAGCACTAAAAGTGCTCTTAAACACACTAATGGTGCATCTAATCACCAATGCAAGTGTCATTTGACACTAAAAAATATGCTCTTAAGAACTAATAGTGTTGCTAAACACTAATGAGATCGTAATCACCAAAGAAAGTGTTTCTTTGACACTAATGAAGCTCATCTCCATCAAAATTTGTGGTTGGACACACACCCTAAGTGCTAAACCATAAGCTTCATCAACTTAATCTCCTTTTATGCAACATCCTTGACTCTATTTGATTAAGGGTTGTTGCACTCTTATAAGCCATTCTCTTTCTACTTAAGCCAAAAACATCATAAATTTTTTGGTTTTCTTCTCCATAAATCAGCACATTAACAGTCTTGTAATCTCCCTTCAATAAAGAACACCCAAATTAAGAAGTTCTCAGGAGAGGGCTTCTACACTTGGCAAGTATAAGATGATGTCCAAAGGTTTTTGGCCATTCATTTCCGGCACTAAGGTTATTGATCAAACTAAGGCTGAAGATATTGAAGATGATGAGAGGGCACAAGCCATCATCATGCTCCATCTTGATGAGGCTCTTATTCATCATGTGGACCAGCTTTGACAAAGGAGAAATGGGATGAGTTTGACAAATTCTATGGAGCTCGTGGTGGTAAGAATTCCAAGATCTCACTTAAAATTGAATTTTTCAGCTTGGAGCTCAAAGAGGGAGACGACATTGGAGCCTTTATCTCTCATTTGAAGGACCTTATGGCTCAACTTGCATCAATGAATGGGAGAATGGATGAAGATGATGCAGTGGCTAAAGAAGGTGTACCCCACCTTAGTCACCACCTTGAAGAACATACCTAATACCACCCTTGAAGGAGTCATTCAATCTTGTCTTGATGAAGAAAAGAGGCCAAAGGGAGGAGCTGAATCTTCAAGTGCAACAACTTCATTGAATATCGAACAAGCTTTGTCACATCAAGTGATCAAAGTAAGGTGTGTCCATTGCAAAAAGGTGGGTCATTTGGCAAATAATTGTTGGATCAAATATCCCAACAAGATGAAATGTAACAAGTGTAAATAAACGGGACATATCACTTCTAAATGTCCTAACAAAGAGTCAGAGGTTAACTTTGTATCAGCCTCTAACTCTACTGAGCACTTATTTTAAAACTCAATGTAACAACACCTATATTCCTAAACCTTGTATAAAGGCAACCTATGTCCAATACCACCTATTCCAATTCTTTCATAGTTGTATTGAGGGGGGGTATTAAAAGACTAAGGTTATGTAAAAGGGTAGGAGAAGGGTGTGTGTGTGTGAATGGACTTATGGTCCACTAGCTCACCTATTTAAAGGCAAAGCTAGAAGGCATTAGGTAGTGTGCAAAGGTCAAGTTGTATGAATAAGCAACTTAATAAACAAGATTTGTTCTTGTATTTTTGGGTCTCTCTCCTCCACTCATCTTGATCTAGCATAAGCACCACGTTCTCTCAACAGTGATATAGTTCAAAAGGCACTTGAGGCAGCAAAGCAAGCCCATTTTGCACAAAGGGGGATCAGTAGCAGCTCCACTGCTTGTCATGTGGTGAAGACATAGTAGATACAACACTTAAAACCCACCTAGTACCTTTCGGTAAGATCCTAGAGAGACATTGACTTTGATTCCTAAATAGACTGCATCGTTGGTTGATTGTATGCTATTGTGTATAGGCAGAGTGCTCGCATACTATATGAATGTTGTTGACCTCACTTGTGACTTACATAGCCTTGAGGTGCCATCAGATATGATGGTAAATTTTTGGAAGGATTGAATATCATTTGTACTAGGGGGAGGGTAAGGGGAAAGATGGTAGACTACTGTGTGGACATGGTGTTTGCTAATTTTCCTTCAAACACCATGGTGGAGGGCTTCTCTCAAATAAAGGTACCCAAGTGGTATCGGGTTGATGCGGACTTGCATGCAACAACATTCAATTTAGCAAACTTTTGCATGTCTGATATTGGATTCTTTGTGTGTTTGTACACAATGGAAGCGACACATAAGGTTGAGTCTTGATAGAAGGGATTCATGCTCTTCCCTCAGTAGGTGGTCCAGTGTACCCCTGCCATTGGACGAAAGAAAGGACAAATGGCAACAAAGGTAGATAATGCTAGAATTAGGGTTAGGGTTGCAACAATGCACACACACAAGATAGAGAAGCTTGAGAGCACACAAACTCACTAGAATAGAATGAACAAATGTGTGCCAAATACAAAAGATAAGTACACACCCCAAAATGAGTAGATAAGAGGGTGTACATGCGCACGGGGGAAAAAACCTCCTAATGAGGGAAAAAGTGCCCCGACGATTCTAAGTGTGTTCACACACATCACTACCATATAGTGCTACGAATCCCCTCTGGAGTGATGATGTGAACATGTACAGCATGTGGTCTATCAATCTTGAAAAGGCAGTAAGCCCAAAGCTTTACGAAAAGCTTCGAACTTTTCACGAGGAAGAGCCTTCGTGAATAAATCTGCCATGTTGTCATGTGTAGGTACATAGACTAAGCTGATCTCTACTGTAGAGAGTCTTTCCCTGACATAGTGGTAATGCACCTCAATGTGCTTAGTGTGAGCATGAAACACTGGGTTCCTCTCGCAACAACTGCTAATGCACTCTGGTTGTTGTTAGTGAAAATCATAGTGCTAGTAGACGACTGTCCAACACCCAAATTAGCCATAAGATGTCTAAGCCACACACACTTAACTGTAGCTGTAAAAGCTGCCCTGTACTTAGATTCACAGCTAGAAGTGGCCACTGTAGGCTGCTTCTTGCTGAGCCATGATATACATGAATCTCCAAGGCAAACGTAAAACCCACCACTAGTGGACACTCATGTGTCATAACATCCAGCCCAATTTGAATCACTAAAAGCATGTAGCCGTGACTCACCCCTTTTGGATAAAACAATCCAAAATATTGAGTGCCCTGTAAATAGCAAAAAACCCCGTGTTGCATACATAAAGAACAGATCCAATAGCCTACTAATACAAACTAACATCAAAAGAGTCTCTTGCATCTTGAAGACTAAGTTGAGTACTTGTCTTCTACATAGATGTAGCCATAGGTTTACAGTCTTCAAGATTGAACCTCTTCAATAGCTTCTGTACATATTTAGACTGCAAAACGTAACAATGCCATCATTGCGTTACATAAACTGAATCCCCAAATAGTAATGTAACGGCCCTAAATCTGACATCTCAAACGATGACTGCTGCAAATCAACCTTAAAGGCTGAAATATGATATATATCGGGTCCAGTGATGAGTAGCATGTCATCAACATATAGAACGATGACCAAAAATATGTCCTTACTCTTCTTCACATAGAGGGTACTCTCTGTTGGATTGTTGCAAAAATCATTTGCAACAACCATGTATGTATGAATCTTCTCATACCATGCTCTAGGAGCTTGCTTAAGGCCATAAAGAGCCTTTTTCAACGCACTCTTCTTTCTTCATAACAAAACCAGGAGGGTGCGATACATACACCTCCTCATGTAAATCACCATTCAAGAATGCAGTCTTAATGTCCAAGTGATGTACATTCCACCCATGATGTGCTACCAAAGCAATGAGACACTAATGGTAGTCATACGAGAGGTGGGTGCAAAGGTCTCATCATAATCAATGCCCTTTTGCTGGGCATACCCCTTAGCAACAAAACCCACTTAGTACCAATGGCCTTCTTGCCACCATGAGGTAGATCTGTCAAATACCAGGTGTCATTCTTGAGCATAGAGTTATACTCATCCTATATAGTATGCATCCAATGATTATCATCCTGTGCTTGCTCAAAGGAAACAGCTTCCTCCTTATTACATAAAGTCGAAATGAGAACATGATCCACATGAGAATAATCTGCATGATAACCTGCATGAGTTCTGCTAAGTAAAGAAGCTGCCAACTTGCTATCCCTCAATGTCTGCACAAGCCATTTTGGCATACGCCTAGATTCTTCTATGGCTGATCTCTCCTCATCCACTACATCCTCAGTAATTGCCTCATCAAAAGGCTAGTTTTGCACCTACAAAAGGCTAAATTTCAGCACTTGGTTGAGCATTGAATTGCTCTATATATGTCTGCCCTCCATTAAACAAAGGTTAAACAAAGGTAGGATCAAACATGTCATGTGAGCATACATTATGCTGTTTTTTGCATGAAAGCATGGGCTGAGCTGAGTTTTCGACAAAAAAAACAACATCTCTACTTACCATAATCCACTTTGAGGCCGGTTGTTGGTAGAGTCTATATCCCTTGCTTTTTGAAATGTGTCTCATAAATATGCATTTAACTGACTTATCATCAAGCTTACTACGTTGTTGCTCAAGCACAAGACCATAAGCAAGGTAACCAAAAACACGTAAATGAGCCACATAAGGCTTCCTGCGATGCCAAGCTGCATAAGGAGTTTTAGATTGCAAGGTGGCCTTGGTAGGGCATTTGTTCAACAAATAGTTTGCACACATAGTTGCCTCTAACCAAAAACCATGAGGTAAATCTTGGGCTTTCACCATACATCGTGCTATCTCCATGAGAGACCTGTTCTTCCTCTCAGCCACACCATTTTGCTGAGGTGTGTATGGCACTGTACATTGATGCCTTATGCCTTTTTCAACCATATATACATGAAATTACTCGATTGAACGAAGGGTGCCAACTTTACATTCACATGCATTTTCACCATGGATACAAAGTGCCTAAAGCACATAAAAACCTCTGACTTCTGCTTTAATGGATACACCCAGCTATATTTGGAGTAATCATCAATAAAAGTAGCAAAGTAGAGATATCCCCCAATAGATGGTGTCTTCATAGGACCACATACATCACTATGTATAAGCCATAATTTCTCAATAGCTCTCATAGATCCATCCTTTGAAAATGATGCTTAATGTATTTTACCAAGAATAAACCCCACATACATGTCTAGTAGGGGTCTCAAGAGTTGGCAACTCAGACACCATATCCTACCTTTGAAGGCGTAACAAACTGCCATAATTCAGATGGCCAAATCGTGCATGCCATAATTATGCATCACACTCATAGCACGAGTCATAGAGACTGAGCAAGCATCATGTTGTAACTTCTCAAATACATCCATCTTGTATAGGTCATGAAACAAGGTACTTGAGGCAATGATAGAATAGCCATCATTTCTATCCTGAACTGTACATATGTCATCCACAAATTTCATCGTCGAGCCTGACAAGGCTAAGGCTGAAACTGATAGCAAGTTCTTCTTAATGCCTGGCACATATAAAACTTTAAAAAGAGTAAATATGTCCCCATTTGTAGCAGTGAACATAACTCTACCAACTCCTTTGTAGCAGTGAGCATAACTCTACCAACTCCTTTGACAGGATATGAGGAACCATTTGCACTGTGATGGTTCCTGCACTTGGGACATATTCCAGAGATGAGAATAAATTTTTTTACAAAGTAAAGTGCTTACTAGCACCACTAACAAAGTACCAAGCATCCGATTCTGCACACTGACATGCATACATCATGAACAGAAGGGCCATAACTACAATGTACAGTCCATGCCCAATCATCTTGAGTAAAACTTGCAGATTCCTTTTTCTCTGCACTTGGTGCAACTGCATTAGCCCCCATAGCCATGCCCGATTCTTTCTTTTTCTCCTTCTCTAGCCTTTTTTTGCACTTATCAGTGCCTTGGTTTCCTACAATAGTGGCACTTGCCCTTCTTTTTAGGCTTATTACCTTCTTTCTTTGCGTCCTTACCTGAGGATTTTAATTTTGGCTTATAGACACCATGGGAAGAAGCTTTACCTTTGCCTTTCTAATTGGCAACAAAAGGTTGGTCACCAACTCGCATAACATATCTATTTTTCCTAAACTGCTCTTCTTGTGCAAGAGTATTGAAACTAGCTCATTAAATGTAAGGGCATTTGGATTTCCCTTCATCATGAGTCTAAGGGTAGAGGCAAAACTCTGATAAGAATCCGACAATGCATTGAGAATTGTGGGCACCAATGTACTATCAGGATATATCTCATCCACACTAGCAAGCTGCTCCTTAAAATCTTTGATCTTGGTCAAGAAGCTGTCCATTGAGTCTCCCTCATTCATGTGCTCAGACTCCAACTGTTTGCATACATATGCAACACATGCTTCATTGCGCACTTGGTATAATGTAGCAAGTGCATCCCATGCCTGTTTTGAAGTCTTACATGACCGAATATGAGGAATAATGCTTCGCTTCACAGAAAGTGCAAGCAATGCATGCGCTTGTGCATCTCTTCCATCCCATCTCATTTGAGCAGCAGTGGGAGGTACTGGTGGTGCATGTGGAGGAGCCACATCTGTATCAGATTCTACTTCAGATGTACTTGCAGCACGTGGTTGCACTGGTACTTATGAAACAGGACGAGTTTCACTACCACTGACCACATTCCAAAGGCCTTTAGGCAACCAATACATGCTATGAACAAAGTAGACCTCAAAAGTTTGGTATGTTGATTGGGGCAGGTGACATGTCTCTTCTCAATTGCATTTGTATATTTTTCTGCTCCTAAGAGAGACCTTAAGCTTCATTTTGATCAAGTGAGATGAATGGAACTCGAGAATGAGTTTGATGTTGAGCTTGACCTCATTTATGACAAGTGAGTATATTGGTAATCTCATTCCAAATATGAACATTAAACCTTTATCACTAGTAACATGTGTATGTTGATTGTTGTGTGTTGTGTAGTGTGCCATTTGAGGATTGGGTTAAAAAGAAAAGATCATCCATGGAGGGGGGGATCTCAAAGAGGTCAAAAGCTTTTCATTGTGTCCCTCTTCACCCATGCTGGTGAGACCATCATTGATATGTTTGTTGAGACAACATACTAGGGCTAGCTGTTTCATACATGGATCAACATGTGTTAACCCAATTCTAGGGTTAACAAGATCTATCGCCATCATCTTACATCAAGGAGTCATGATAGAGACACCAAAGGGCCATACATTCAAGATATGAAGCAATAGTGTCCAAAGCTACAACTTGGATGGGCTGCTCTTGCTAATCCTCTTGCTAATCTCTCTTCCTAATGCATGCTAGTGAGTGTGTGTGAGTGAAGTGAGGTGAGAGGACAAACGAGTACCCATAGTAAAACACGACGGTGTGACAACGCTCATGAGAGGCATGGTGGAATTGCTTCTCAAGGAGTTGTAGAGCTTGGAGACCTCAAGGGTTATGAGCTCGGCCATTGTAAAGATCCTCACGACACCTCACCAATGAAGTTTAATGCTAAAACCTTGCAAACAACACCCATTCTTGAAGAAGTTCCCCCCACGCAACCATCTATCTCTAACAAGAAACTCAACCACTCTACAAGAGACTCTAGCCTCATTATCATCAACAATGCCCATGAGTCTCAAACCTGTAGCCTCTCTGCGCTAACCAAAGTCAAGGAGGGCCCCAAACCTTCCACATCAACCCAAAAGAAAACTCCACCAAGACAACCACAATCAAGGTATCTTAAAAGTATCAAGATGTGGGTGGAGAAGCAGCTACTTGTAGCTCAAAGCTACTATGAAGGTGCCAATCAAATTTGGGTGCCTCAATAGTCAAAGCCTCTTTCTCAACATAGCACTCAGAGCCAAGGAAAAAGAAAATTACTCCATAACACCACCACAAAAGCCTATGCGAGTTTCTCAAAGTACTCCACCAAGTCAACAAGTGTGGGTGTACCAAAAACACTACTGCAAGCACAAGGGTAATACCAAAGAAATACCAAAGCTTGGATCCCCAAGCATATCACAAAGTTCCCTAAGCTTGCACAAAGAAGGAAGCCTTAGTACCAAACACATCCGCCACATGTTTATAATGTTCATCAAAGATGGGTGCTTGTGCATGTGCTTCAACAACAAGGATACTATGATGGTAATCCCATCATATGGTTGCCAAAATCAAACAATGTGAAGAAAGCCTCACCAACCACTGACTTTAACCTCAACAGCTTCACCTAAAGTTCGACAAGAATGGAGGCACAAGCAACAACAAGAAAATCACTCAACCACTCTCATGCATTCAGTACCTACACAAGAACTTGTGTGTTCAAGCAATCAGTCTTACCTACTGCCTCGACAACATTTGAGCAACAAATTCAAGAATCAATACCCACGTCTGCAATGGAGACTTATGATCACATCAAGGAAAAAATAACAAAAATTCAAGAATCAATATCCACGTCTGCAATAGAGACTTATGATCGCATCAAGGACAAAATAACAATGCTCTTGTCACCCCCTCTGGATGTGAAAAATAAGTGCACAAGAACATGTTAATCGCAAGTCATGCCCTAGCCCCATAAATCGATTAAAATAAAAAACCATCGAGGTCAAAACCTGCAACTTCACGGGGTCAAAACCTGTAATCTCATGGAATTACACTTCACGGAATTCCAATTCATGGCCTGCACTTTCATGGAAAACACCATTTCATGGGATTAACTTTCACGGGATTAGACCATTTCATAGAATATCCCTTCACAGCCAAAAAATTGCAATCTCTCACGAGTTTAGGTCTCGCACGAGTTCATAGTTTCATGGTTCAAGAACCTGCACTTTCACGATTTAAGCCACATCACGGATTAAGCTATCTCACGCATTAACACTTGCACAAGGATCTTCAATAGCCAGTATATATTTGATAAGCTTATTGCTTACTATTCTTTTGGCTAAATTAATGTAGTAGTTGCTCCATGAGTACATATCCATACTCATACAGAGGAGAACATTTGCACAAAAGCCTCACCATAGACAACTTCCAAGTACATCTCTGGATGGGGGGCCATGGTGGGCGAAAGCTTGGTCAATGGTACAACCCATCGCTTGGAGTTTTTCTTCAAATTACAAAACTCTCCAAATGATGCTACCATCTTCACAAACCAATGATCTTCAATCCTTAGTGAAGATATCTATATTAGCCTCACAAGTCGACGTAATTCTTTCAATCCTCACCAAAACGAGTGGCTCTTTTAACACAGAGTAGCTAAATAAGAGCCTAAGTGACTCAATTTTTGTATTTCATGTATATCTGCTTCATAAGAGCACTTAAATATACATAAAAACATAAAAAGAACATGGGAAGAAGCATGTAAGAATAGGTCCTACTCAACAACATTTGACAAGAATCCTGCCCACAAAGAGACATCAGCAAAGGCCAATTTCTTCAAATGATGGATGTCGCTTCAATGAATCGAATGAGGAACTGAGAATCACCATCTCGTTCTGATGATTAAGTCTACGTTCCTCTGGAACCTTCCTTCTCTTCTCTCCCATTATTAACATCTCTTAGTATCCCCATTAACACCAATCACATGTAACATTTCTTATGATTGCAAAAACAAAGTGAGCAAATAGCCAAAAAATGCTCACACAAATATAAAAATGCAATCATTCGCAAAATAGCCCACTCCCCACCCTGTTAGGAATTCCCAATAAACCACTAACCTTTTCATTCACTAACTAAATTTTCTTATTCCTTCCGGAGGGACAAAGACCATTGAGTGTCAATGAACATCAAAGCCATCGACAAAGCTTGTCCATTCTCCCCACACGAAGGTATTCAACACGATCACGAGGATGCGATCACCATCAGGAAGGGGGGGATGTTAACCCAATTCTAGGGTTAACAAGATCTACCACCATCATCTTATATCAAGGAGTCACGATAGATACACCAAAGGATCATACATTCAAGATATGAAGCAATAGTGTTCAAAGCTACAGCTTGGATGACGCCCATAATGGTGTGACGGAGTATTTATGGCGATTCCCGCTTCAAGAGCGTGTGGTGGCAAGTTAGGATGAAGTCCTAAGTGATGTACTTCATGGATATATTATGAGAGTAGTCATTGTAATAGCATTAGGCCTCTTATGAGCTTGAAGTGCTCGGTTTGCCATAGTTTAAGTGAGTGTGAACACTTATGGCCATGTATATAAGTGAATATCTCTCATAATATAAGAGAATCTCGCATTGTGTAGTTTAGCCTTGCATGCTAGTGTGTGAGTGTGAGTGAAATGAGATGAGAGAAGGGACGAGTATCCGCAGTGCAATGCGGTGGTGTGACAACGCTTGTGGGAGGCACGGTGGAATTGCTTCTCAAGGAGTTGTAGAGCTTGGAGACCTCAAGGGTTAGGAGCTCGGCCATTGTAAAGATCCTCATGACAGTTGCGGTTCACCAGGTAATCTCTTTTTGGATGTGTTTCAAGGAGGGTTAAGGTGAGCCATAATAACATGTGATCTTGATAGAGAATGATGAAGTAATCTATGAGCGCCTTCTACGTCCATATGCAGTAGAGGTATATATTTTCGTTGATGTATCTTGGTTTTTAGCAGTGTGTATGGAAAGAAAAATCACTTGTATGGATGTTGTCCTTATAGATTTGATACCATTATGTGTTGCAGTGCATCGGGTTCCTTTTTCCTCCTATGATCCTAAATGAATTCCCGTCCTTTATGTCCATTATATTTACATTTGTTGTCTGCATAGAGAGCCTTCTGTGTTAGTACTTCACAGCTTGGCTACTCTCTTTTTTTTGCCTACCTTTAGGAGTTTAATTGCTTGGAAAGAAGATTGTACTTCCCATTTGCTTGGTCTATTTTGGACAATCTTTAGGATGCCTTAGTGATTGATTTGGATTTTGAAATTTTTAGAAGAAAGAGAAATGAGAATTCATTTATTGCTAACTTTTAAAGAAGATTGTTTCTCTAAAGCTTCATTGAAGTTCACATTTAAGTATATCATAATTCTCTTCTCATGTATTCCTTTGTGTCATGATTGCATTCTTTTGTTATGTTCATAATGGATTCCCTCCCTCCCTCCCTCCCTCCCCCCCCCCTCTCTCTCTCTCTCACTCGTTTGCTTGCAATGTACCACAAGAAAACTAGCACGTGCTCCCTATTTGCAACTCTTGCCGAAAAAGACAGATTATAGGGCCTCGCCCCTTGCTCTCTTGTTTGTGCTCACTCTATAACCACTCCCATCTCATTCATGTATCTCTAACCCATGTGCGATGAGGTTCCTCATGTGCGATGAGGTTTCTCATGCACTATTGTTGGCCTCGGTGGCTCTGAAATTGCGGTATGGCCTACTATTCTCCTATCAACATAACCTCTATGTCCTACATTGGAAATGGGTCTAGTCTCATTGTACCTAGAGGAGGCACACTCGGTTCGAAAGCTAGCCCCCTTGCCGTTGTCCCATAAGACATCTCATGTCTCTCCCTAGCATGTGTAGCCGGCTCATATCTCTCAAAGGGTCTAGGTTCTGGAGCTACTGTCTTACTAGAGTAAGATGGTTCCCTAGTCTAGCTATAGCTCTAGCTGTAGCTCTACATGAGTGCTCAAATGCTAAAGGCATACCCTTAAAAGTCATACGTGCTACTTCCTCTAAACTCATCCACTAGAACTCATTATTTATGTCATCTACATAACCAAACTCATAATCCATTTGCTTGACAAGGTGTATTACATGTTCCCTTGGTAATTCTCCCATCAGGCTCTTGGTGGACGTAGAGTAGTGGTTTTCGTATTTGTCCCTAAATACTTCTTTCTCACCCCAATCCTAAAAAACTTTTGTGACCGGATATGAAGCTTCTATGGTCCTCTCTACCTTTTCAAATACAGGCTCTTCATTCTTCTTTTTAGGAAATGGATAACCAAGAACTTTTCTTAAATTAGAAAATGGAATTTGCTTACCAATATTTAGCCGTTCCTCTTGATTTGTTGACAGTCCTAGTTCCCCAAGCTTGGATATACTTGAAAGTTTGACTTGCACGCCAAGATTGTTGATGCTCGATGGTTCTGTTGTAGCTAGGTAACGGGCTCCATCCTCTCCCATGAAAGAATCCTCTTGAAAGTTGGCCCATGGTCTTTCAATAAATGGGGTCGTAAGATTACCCAGCTTAACCACAAATCTTTTCATCGGATCCCAATAGATGAGAGCACCATGAGCATTAGTAGCGTCAAACATAAGCTTCATATTAAAATCCAAACCAAGTGGTGAACCATCAAAAGAGTTCATGGGCTTTTTCCCAAGATTAGAAGTAGTTGGCCCATGCATATCTTGAGATTGGGATGGTCTCAAGTCTTGTTGTGGTTGCAAGAAGTCTCCCATAGACATTTCACTACCCTGTTAGGGATTAGGAATCAAAGTATGTATTGGAGGACAAGTCCTCACAAATGATTTCAACGTACCCAACTGACCTGGTTCCACTACCATGAATAGGTACTCTTGAGGCATTGTCAGATCCAAAATTAGCACCAAGATGCCGTCCCGGTCTCAAATGCATAATATGTCAATATGTGCCTTTTTTTGTTCCTTTTAAATCCGTAGCATATGACAATGAATGTTCCAAGTGTGGTGATGCTTTTTACATTCTTTTTAATCATTTTTTTGTAAGAAAATTTGCAGGTTTGTGTGCTGTGAAATTTATGACAAATCTGCAGCATTTCGGTAGTTAAAGCCAAACAAAATTCAGGAAGCGAATCCAACGGCATAAATCACTTGCAAATCTCTAGGCATACCAAAGAGCAAGGCAACAAAGGCCAAGACCAGCTTGCAGAGCGAGAGATTACATCTCGGGTCTATAACCAAAGAACCACTCCCTTAGAGTCATTTTGGACAGTTGAGGTCCCTAATCTAACCAAAATAACCAATTTTAGCCATTCAAGGCTTGGGCCAATGCCTTAATATAAGCAATAAATGTGGCCTTCAAAGGCTCTTACCTTTGCCCGCGATTGTGTACTTAATCCTGTAAAATGAAGACCATAATGTCAACAAGCATCAACATGCACATGCACTACCTAGCCTACTCCTAAATGCAAAAAAGACTAAGAAAAGAGTAAGGATGCAGGAGTAGTCTCACCGCCAGAAGTGCTACAAAATGGTTGTTTCATACACTTCTACTCAACTCAACTCTTTTCCACTAATCTAGCCTAGTTAGCCTAAACGTGGCCTTCACGCATTTAATCCTACTTGCCGATTTTGTAACCGCATGAAGCTAAACAATTTAGGTAAGCATATGTTAATCCTATTTTGGATTAACAAACATGATCCTCAATTGAGGACATTAATAAGTGTCATGAAACGGTACTATAAAAGTTGTACATTATGAGATATTGGCTACTCAAGGCCTAGTAAGTAAGTTTTGGACATCCAAGTGTGAATAATGGCCAAATGTATATAAGGCATTTTCTCATAATGAAAAGACACAATCCCCTTTGTGCTATAGAGAGTTCTCCCTTGTGTCTTGAGAGAGATTGAAGGAGTGAGAGAGTTCTCCCTTGTGTCTTGAGAGAGATTGAAGGAGTGAGAGCATTTTAGCATTGTTCCTCTTTTATGCTTGTGAGAGAGAGAGAGAGAGAGAGAGAGAGAGAGAGAGAGAGTGATTGCCTTATGCGATGGTGTGAGGGACTCTACGGTGACATATTGCTCATCCTTTAGGTGAATGTGTAGAGTTCCCTCTTGGAGGTGTGGTAGCCCATAACAACATACGTGATTGACACTTGACTAGCCATAGGTTATTGATCCTTGGTAGCGGCGCCAATGGAAGACCCTCTAGTATTATCGCCGTTTCATAATTTTTTATGCTGAAATAGCCAGACCCTTGTACAAGCTCCTCATTGTCTTTGAGTGGACCGAGAAGTGTCAGGAAGCATATGACCGACTGAAGCAAGCGTTGGCTAGCGTGCCAATTCTACTACCCCCAAATTGGGATCTCATATTTCACGTGCATATTGATGCATTAAATTTTGCTATTAGTTACGTACTAGCCCACAGCTTGGTGAGTTCAAATTGGACTATCCAGTCTGCTTCGATAGTCATCAGAGCTGAATGATGCAGAGGTGAATTACACAACCACAGAGAGAGAAGGATTGGCCATGGGTTTACACTGTCAAGAAATATCGACATTACCTCTTGGCCAACAAATTCATATTTTTCATGGACCATCAAGCCTTACTATACCTAGTAAATAAAACTTGCACCATGGGGAGAATCACATGATGGTTACTATTGATTGTTGGAATTTGACTTTACACTCATAGTAAGGAAGGGAACACAACATGTGCTGGCCGACCACATGTCAAGAATTTCTAATGGGGAACCAACAACAATTGGTGTTGATGATGATCTCCCTGATGCTTGTTTATTCAATTTGGACATGGTACATGACGAATGGAGAGAAGAAATCTTAGAGTATCTAGTTTATGGTTTTTTGCTTTAAACAAAGATGAAATGCAGTGGCTTATCAAGTTGGTTGCACCTTATCTCAATTGATTGCGGGAGAACTATATAAGCTAGGAAAAGATAATGTGCTCAGAGGATGTGTTAGAGAGGATGAGTTTGTCACCATATTGTAAGAAGCTCATTCAAGGATAGTAAGCGGGCATTTTACTATAGAAATCACAGCTAGAAAAGTGCTTCAAGTAGGACTATGGTGGCCTATGTTATTTGGAGATGCCATAGAATTTGTCAAAAGATGCAAAGAATGTTAACGTTTTGCTATTCTACAGCAAAAGGACAAGATGCCGCTCACCCCTATTATTGTAAGACAATCATTTGAGAAATGGGGGATAGATTTTGTGGGACCGATTAGTCCAGCAGCACATCCATCCCAAGCCCAATACGTGATCGTGGTCATGGACTATTTCACAAAATGGGCAGAAGCCAGAGCCTCAAGGAGAGCTGATGCACGAACAATTGTAAAATTTTTATATGAGAAAATAATCTCGAGGTTCGGCTGCCCGTTTAGAATTTGTTAGTGATCGCGGCTCACATTTTATCAATGAGATGATTGATCATTTACTTGTGGAATTCTTAGTGATCCATTGAAAATCATCACCTTATTATCCACGGGCCAATGGTCAAGCAGAGAGTACAAACAAGATTTTGTGTACTATCTTGACAAAAATCTTGGAAGCAAGTTGAACAGACTAGGAACATAAGCTGATAGCAGCCCTATGGGCCTATTGAACATCATATAAGGTAGCGACGGGTTACACTCCCTTCCGTCTAGCTTACGGTGTGGAAGTAGTTATGCCTATGGAATACCTAGTCCTAAGCTTAAGGATTGCCGTACAAGAGCATCTAACATAGAAATATACATACATACATACATACATACATACATACATACATACATATATATATATATATATATATATATACACACACATATATACATACATGTATGTATATATGTATGTTTATATACATATGTATGTATGTATGTTTATATACATATGTATGTATGTATGTATATGTATATGTATATATATATATATGTATGTATGTATGTATGTATGTTTATATGTATGTATGTATGTATGTATATAGTATGAAGATGTTCCTGAGTGTCATGTGCACTTGCCCGTGTTCGCGCGATATCATATATATATATGTATGTATGTATGTATGTATATAGTATGAAGATGTTCCTGAGTGTCATGTGCACTTGCCCGTGTTCGCGCGATGTCACAATCCTGCGTGCCCACGCCCGCACCCTAAACAAAAATAAAAAATTTTAAAATTTAAAATTTAAATTTAATTTTACTTGTAAGGCTGGTGTCATGCACATGCGCCCGTGCCATGTCATAAACATTTGCCTATGATCGGGCCTGTGACCTAGTGGCCATAGGGGTCCCCTCCCAAGGGTTTCCTTAAGGTGGATGGAAAAGAAAACCAATGGCTCCTGGGCCCGCTATAAAAAACCAAAATTTCAAATTAGAAATTTAGGCGAGAATTTTAAATTCAGCACAGGCAAGAAGGTCATGTCCATACCCTTATGGAACTTGACAAGCAGAGGGAAGCACATCATAGCTGATGAACAAACAACGAGTGCAATGGCAACACCTCAGAGGACAGAACCAGCAACCGTTCCGCAAAGCTTACCCACACAATACCCTACATCTAAGGGTACACAAAAGTGGGTGCCCAAGAATCAACTTACAAATCATTCAAACAAGATGGACACCATGAATGATCTAAAGGACCCAAGAAGAACCTGTAAACAATTCAAAAGTCAGACCTTGCTGGTTCGAGCCGATTAGCAGGACTCCAAGCACCCAAAGAAACCTCAAGGATTCTGTAAGCAATGGGTTCAAAAAGGATTTATTGCGATGAGCACAAGGATACTATCAAGGCAATACGGCAATATGGGTACCCAAACCCCACTCATTGGCCAATACCACAAACAGTTCGAATCATCAAAAGAGGGTGGTAAGAGCATGCAACATCAACTCCTGACTCAAGCAAGAACCCACGCTAACCCTTGTGTGGAGGAAAAAGAAAACTCAGCCAAATGGGCTGGGAATTGCCAAAGCAGCGAAAGTACCCACTTTGGCTGCTGCAAGACTAAACAAGGAACCTAAATAAAAACAAAGAAGTTCAGCAAGGAGATGCAGATAGAAACCCTCCACAACCAGGCACAGTGACAACATTGTTCAACTGGGTGGAAGACACACAAAAAAACTCCCATATGGAACTAAAACGATTGCATCGACAAATGCCCAAAAGTGCCCAGGTGACCCCTTGGTTCTTGTGGCAACAAAACAAAAAGGTGTCCAATAATTTCACAAAGGGTACGAGGTAAGCAAAGGATCATTCACTCATTATGTGCATGATTGACTGCTTGACATTCGATATTATGCATTCCATGAGAAAGTGCATAAAATTGTTCACGCTGTGAACCTTTTTCTGACTTTTCACGCCGTGAACAATTTCAAGTTCCACGTGAAACCGCAAAAAAATATTCACGTCGTGAAACAGTAAATTTTCATGGGCCAATCACACAGTGCCACGTGGCTTTCTTCATTAAGGTAGCCGCCCTGTTCGACAACTGCATTATAAAATCGATTTTCTTTCTTCTTTTCGTCATTTTGCATCGTGTGCGTTTGCGAATCGCTTCAACTTACATCTCCTGAGAGCTCGCTTTATCCTTACGAACTTCTCGACTATCCCCTTCGAGGTGGGAGCTTGATCCTCTTCCTTTCTTTTCCTTTTTGTTATTGTTTTTTTGGTTTTGTGTTTGTGAATCGTGATATTTTGGGAATAACCAAATTAATTGGGAACACACATGACTTTTGCCCTTCACGTATGTATGATCATTCAATATGCATCAAACAATCTAATTAAACGATTAAAAATACAACTTGTGTTTTCACGAAAACTGGGTTTTTCACGAAACCTGTGTTTTCACAAAAACTACGAAAATTGATTTTTCACAAAACCTGTGTTTTCACGGACTAACCCTTTCACGGCCTCACCTTTTCATGGACTGACCCTTTTATGACCTCACCTTTCACAACCTGACCCTTTCACGACCTAACCCTTTCACGGCCTCACCTTTTCATAGACTAACACTTTCACGGTGTGAAGGGAGGCAGTGACACACGGAACACCTCTATAGCAATGCCTTTCCACAGTTCGGAGTACACACCAATATCCAGGAAAAGGGGCACCAGTCAACTACTCAATGAGCTGACACAACATTTAACATCTTAAGCATGAAACCTTGTCTCTACCCTCATTCAATTTCCTAAGTAACTGGAGGAAGCCTACATACATTTGATCAAGACATGCAAGGGGAGATGGGCACATCAACATCTGCCACCCTTACTCAATTGATACATATGCATATAGGGGTGCACCCTTATTATGAAATAGGCTCACAGCCATGAGCAAATGATCACCACAGAGAAATGGTGAGAGAACCACTTGACATAAACAAGGTTACATTCCATCAAGTATGAGCTTTCTGCAAAAATTGCATGGACTGTCATCATGACAGAGAGCCGCACTCTTTAGGCGTGGCACCTTCTCTTCATTCATACAAGTAGCGTTGCAGCTTCTCCTCCCCTCCCAAACTGGAGTGCCGTGGGCTGTTCTGAGGGTACTTCTCTTCAAAGAAAACGAGCTCGTCTCCTTTCTCTCTCAAACATAGAGAGCAGCTTCTTACTCATAAGGAAAAAAACACACGGCTTTCACACCTTGAAGACGGCGCCTTCTCACACAAAGGCTGCGCTTCTTCCCTTACTCACATGGGCTGCAGCTCTCTGAGAACATTAGAACTACAGCTCCCCTTCACACACTGGAAACTACGAGCTCTCTCACACTCTTATAAACATGGATTGCGCAGCTCTCTGAGAGCCTCATAACTACGCAGCTCTCCTATACACACGTGGGCTGCAGCTCTCCCTCTCACACATGCTGTATACTACAGAAGGTTACGTTTTCTCCTCTCTACAAACATGGGATGCACACGTGTACTGCGCAGCTCTTGAGAGCATTAGAGATGCGAGCTCTCCTTTTTTCTCACACTGGCATATGGACTGCGCAGCTACACACCTTCTCTGCACACATAATCTGCGCAGCTCATTGAGAGAATCAGAACACAGGCTCTCCCACACAATAGCTACGCTAAAAGCATTATAGATGCGAGCTCTATCTCTGGTTTGGCTTCGCTCCCCTCCTCCTCTTATACTCCTATGGCTGCGCTGCCCGTTCAACCCAAAAAAAAAGAAACATTATATTATGTATAATACTCCAAGGATGTCAGGTCGCCAGCGAGCTTACCCCCACCTCCATGCGGCGCTCTTTTTGAAAATTGAGGCAAGTTGAAGATTCTTTTGAAGCAATCCAAGGCTACCTATTATTTTAGCAAGCCTTGTATTAAATCCCATGGTGACTCTTGCATTCAAGGAAGTCTTTGCACCATTTTAATAACATCTTGTGGACCACAAATACCTTTGTTTCCCATGAAATGCCAAAGACCGGTACTGTAGCTGACCTCCTCTAACGGGTCCCTGTCCAGCCTTTTTAAAAAATAGTGCTCTGCATGCTCACATTATTTGTCAACAAACTTGTCCACATATGATAGTGCTAAAACCTGCCTTGTGAAACTGATTCTCATCTCACACCCCTTTTATTTTCCATTTATCAAGGTAAACCAACAACTAACTGTACACATTGCATATTTTAGTTAGATCCGTCCATATGTGGTCTTATACCCCCTTTAGCCCTTGGAGATGGACACCCTTTATTTGTAAATGCCATGCATGAGTGTGTACACATGCCAAGAAAATATTACCAAAAAATACCTAACATAGTTTGCCCATCCCCTAGCCTGCTAGATCATTTATGGTCAGCAGAAAACAGTGTCGTGAGACTCAATGCATCTGATATTGCCATGTTCTCAAAGACACTGTTTTTCACTACTTCAATCCTTTCATCCTTGTCCACCATCATCAGTCGTGCATGATATAGCTTGAGACGCAAACCATTCACCCTTGATACATGTGGGGTCCCATCAAGGTCAGCCAATTGATATGTGCCATTAGCAAAGCAATTCATTACTCTGAAGGGCCCCTCCCATTTCACTTGGAACTTCTTTTGAAAGGTTTTATCCAGCTTACTATTATAGCGTAGCACCAAATCACCTTCCTCAATACCCTTCTTCTTAATCTTCTCATTTATCTTTGTCAATGCCCTATTTTGCATCTTCTCATAATGTTCCAAGGCACTCATCCTGTCCAGCTGAACCTCTTGTAACTGTTAGAGTCTCTCTTTAAATGTGTTGCTAGATGGCCCTAGCAGCTTTTCTAACATTTTAACTGCAGGCAACTCAACTTCCACAGGTAACAAAGCTTCTTTGCCATA
The DNA here is from genome assembly GCF_041138505.1 of Cibotium barometz. NCBI lineage: Eukaryota > Viridiplantae > Streptophyta > Polypodiopsida > Cyatheales > Cibotiaceae > Cibotium > Cibotium barometz. Next base: position 2,472,826 of record NC_141106.1, read on the forward strand.
CACTAAGTGAAAAGGTGTAAAACCTGTGCTTGTCTTCACCGATGTACGATAAGCCCATAAAGCACTGAACAGCTCCAGATCCCAATTCTTGCCCTGATGTTCTGTTACCTTTGCAAGAATGTGTACAAGTTCACCATTGAATCTTTCATTCAAACCGTTGCACTGCGGGTAATAAGGAGTAGTAAAATTATGCTTAATCCGCATTTTGGCACACAAGTATTCTAGCAAGTCAGCTCTAAAACCAGGCCCTTGATCAGAAAGAAGCTCCAAGGGCACCCCAAATTTACAGCAGATGTCTTCATAAACAAACTTTGCAACATCTCTTGCAGTAATTTGCTTCACTGCTCTAGCTTCTACCCACCTGGAAAGATAATCCACAGCTGTCAAAATATAACTCTTCCCCCTGCTGGTAATGGGTAAGGGTCCTACTGCATCAATTCCCCACTTCTCAAAAATGTCAAAGGCCAAGATTGTCTTGTGCAACTCTGGTTTTAAAACTCGTTTCCCAAATGCCTGGCACCTTTTGCATGAGCTACACCAGTGATGCACATCTTTTTGTATACTTGGCCATATGTAACCCTCCTGTAAGATTTTGTGCAATGTGATTTTAAATGCAAAGTGGCCACCGCATGCTCCTTCATGATTCTCCTCAAGCACTCTGTACAGCTCTTCCTTCCATGGTACACGCCTTAACACCAAGTCAGCCCCTTGCATGTATAAGGTGTCACCAATGAGCTTGTATTTGCAAGCTCTGCGTACAAACCCATATTTCTTTGCCTTCTCAATGTCCTTGGGAATGACTCCTGTCAACAAAAACTCTTCTTCCAGTGTCAGACTTTCATGACCCCGATAAAGTGGCAGATCTGCTTTTAACACATATAGCTCGCCAATCATTCCCTGTGCTGCTTCATGTGCTTCTGTATTAAGAGAACGCTCCACATGCCGAATGCCCCATGCTTCAAACTCCTTCAACAAGCTCTTGATCTTGAAACACTTGTTCCTCAATGCAGGGTTTTTGCTCTTCCATACTCCTAGTATTTGCTTTACCACCAGTAGAGAATCACCTCTTATGCATAGTCTCTTTACACCATGCTTAATGCAAATGTTTAGCCCTGCTTCCAATGTAGAATACTCTGCTTCATTGTTAGTATGAGCATCAACTTTGAATCCCTTTTTACAAATCAGCTTACCTTGCTGGTCATAAAGAGCTATACCACCAGAAGCTGCATCATGGCTCTTCCTGTATGAACCATCAAAGAACAAAACATGAGCATTGCTTATTTCTGCCACATTTTCTACCTTTCTAACACTTTCCTCTTTGACAAGTAGAGGGTTTTCCTTATAAGTTAACAAGTCTGCCAAAGTAGCTCTGTTGCTTTCTTCCACCAAGAAAGAGAACTCAAACTCCTGCAATTCAATCACCCACTTTTTCACTGCCTTAGACATGTTTACACCATTGATGAGCTGAGGCAAGAATGTGTAGCTAGTTAGGAATACAAATGGTTTTGTCAAAAGATATTGGCGAAACCGTCGGCAAGCAAACACCACACTTACCATCACCAACTCTATCTCTGACAGTCCCCTCTCTGCTACTACTGATTTTACCCTACTAGCACAATAGACGGGGTGCATATATTGGCTCCCCTTCCCTTTTTGCAGCAACATAGCACCAATAGCATCCTCTCCTACTGAAGGATTCACATAAAAAACCTGTTCCCAATTTGGAGCCTGCACCACTGTCATCTCCCCTACTAAGACTTCTTTGACTCTCTGAAACTCCTCTTCACATTTGTCATCCCATTGCAAAGGATCGTGCTTTGCCACCTGTTGTAATGGATATAAAAGCTGTGAGGACAATGAAATGAATCTTGCCATGTACTTTACCTTCTGAATGAATGTTGCCAACTGTTTTGTAGACTCTGGAGAAGGAAGAAGCATGATTTCCTTGACCTTGTCTGGATCAGCCTCAATGCCATTTTCAGACACCATATGACCCAACAATTTTACCCTTGGTTTTGCAAAGAAACACTTCTTGGGATTGAGTTGGCCACCACAATCATTATATCGTTCTAGCACCATTTCCAGCTTTTCACAGTGATCCATTCGTGTGCTATAGACACAAAAATCATCAATGAAATCCTGTACACATTTTCCAATGAATGGCAGAAGCGCCCAATTTGCTCTCTTTTGATAGTGAGCTGGACCATTTGTTAGCCCAAATGGTAGTACTGTATAGCAAAAGCAGCCCCATGGCGTAATGAAAGTAGTTTTCTTCTGATCCTCTTGAGCAATCTTCAACTGGAAATAGCCTGAAAACCCATCACACACACTGTATCTTTCATGACCCGCCACTGAATCCAGGATTTGATCAATGAAAGGTAGTGGGTATGGATCCTTCTTTGTGGCTGCATTCAAAGGTTTGAAATCCACACAAACCCTCCATTTTCCGTCCTTTTTTGGAGTGACCACGACTGGGCTCACCCACTCTGTTGTCTCCACAGGGCATATAAAACCAGCCTTTAGTAGTTTGTCCACCTCTTCTCGCAAAGCCTTCATCTGTTCTGGACCCATTCTCCTTAATCTTTGACGTACTGGCTTGGCTCCTTCCTTTAGCTCTATGTGCAAATCTTCCCCTTTGAAGCCCCGGACTTCTTCATAAGATGTGATGAATAAATCTGGATATGTTGACAACATCTTTAAATACTTCTCCTTCTCCACGTCTGAGAGATCTGTGCTAATCATCCTGGCCATCAATTCGTGTTTCTCGTGCGGCTTCACCTGGGGTTGCATTAGCTCTTCAATCACCTCATATGGGCCCTTAGACTCATCTTCAATCCCCTTCATTGATGCGACTATGCTGGTCTGTTCAAAGATCCTGTCCACCATCAGAAATGCCACATTTACCTCTCCCTCACTACTAGTGGTGGTGCCACTGTCTTCATCTGACACAGTGGAAGACTCTTCACCACTTGAATTCTCCCCTTCTTCATAATCTTCATCTAGTGGCTTCCTGCTACTCATGTCAAATAATCTTTTGCCCCCTGTCTCCCCATATAAGCTGATTGTACCGTGTCTCCAATCTTGAACGGCCCGCACTGCGCGTAGCCATGGTCTTCCAAGGATGATAGGATAAGCCCCTAATCTTGCTGGCATTACATGAAAATCTACTACCGTTTTGACTGCATAGGCTTCGATTTCCAAGCTCTTCACTACCCCTAGACACTTGATCTTTTGATGGTTTGCCAGTCGTATGCGGAATCCTGAAACTCCTTCTACTCTCAGGCCCATCTTTTCTACACATGTTTGAGTGATTACACAAATTTGTGCACCACCATCCACGTATCCCTGCCCAAGATTCTTCCTCTTGTGCCAAACATCCACTATGGGACAAATGTCTGAAGACTCATCAATGGCCAACACTCTCACTGACCCTCTGTTGGGTTCCTTCCCCAGCGGGCTGACTAGTTTCTTCCATTGGCGCTTCAGCTTCGGTATCATTTCCACTAGTTGTCCAAAGGTCACGTCTGCCTTCCTACTGCTCAGGTCCTGTTTCAAGTCGTAGCTATCCTGCCCTTCCCCTAGTGGAAAATCTGAGACGTGAAATTTTCGGCGGGCTCTCCTTTTCCTTTTAGCTTTCACATCTTCACCCTCATGACTCTTCCCTTTCTTCCTACTGGGACCTGCTTCATTTCTTCCTTCTTTATCCTCTGTGGTTCTCTTCCCAATAGGCATTACTAATGTATCTTCTAACATTGCTGCCTTCTCCAAGGTGACCACACTTAACACTTTTGTCTTTCCCTTGTCCTCCTTGGTCAGTCCACTAGGTCCTGCCTCACCCTTAATCTCAATGCCATAATCATTTGACCGGTTCGGCAACTGTGCGGGCAATGGATACATGTCTCCACCCATTCTTGGTGGTTTATCACATTGTGGGCTGATGTGGCCCAGCTCTCCACAGTTATAGCATGTGGGCAACTGCCTCCAACCCCTGCCATTGTTCTGTCCACCAAAACCATTCTTTGATTGTCCTTCACCTCCTGGCTGATTTGTAAGTCTCACACGACCTCGATTATTTCCCACATTACCTAACATATTTAGGCTGAGATTCTTCATCAAATCAACCACTTGCCTCAAGTCCTGCCTCAATTCATCATCTTGTGCTACAGTAGTGACCATTGCTGGCACAACTTGAGTGGCTACTGAAACCACATCTGCCGGATGAACCTCCTCTGGAACCCGACTTTGCATGGGATCCATTTGCTTCATCTCTGACACCATAGGTAGTGAGCTCACCCCCAATTGAGTTAATCTATTCAACTTCCACTCTTTGTTCCTTGCCACCTCCAATGCATCCTCGTATGTTCTTGGCTTCTTCAGTTCTACCCTCCAACGTAGGTTTTCCTTGAGGCCAACCAAGAACCGGTCCTTCTTCATCATATCTGGTGGGGGCACTTGTGGCTGCAAGGCTTGACACAAGCTCTCCCACAATATGGAAAACTTTTTGATGTAATCATCAATGGGCTCCGCTTTTCTTTGTCTCAAATCCTGTATTTCATGCCAAACTTTGTCTGGATCTTTTACCTTCACAAACTGTGCTGTTAAAGCCTGTCGGACATTATCCCATGTCAATGGCATAGGTGGATCAGCCCTCTGCAACTCCTCCTCGTAACCCTTACACCAGCTCCGTGCATCACCCTTCAGACAGATTTGCAAAAGGCGTAACATTTGAGCGGGTATCTGGATATGGTTGCTTATGCACGCAACTTCCATGTTTTCTAAGAACTCTTCCACATTCTCATCACTTTTTCCATGAAACTCTGGATAAGGGAAAGCCATTGCTACCCAATCTATGATAAAAAGAACCCTTTTGACACAGATGCAAAAACAAAACCCTCTACTAACTCAATTCTCAGAAGAAAACTTCAAAACACTTCAGGTTTAGAAGAGGATGAACACATGCACATCAAACAAATTTGCATAGTTAATCATCGGGATTACCACAGGCAAAGGAGACTCCAATATTTCCCTCAGTCTGTCTGGCCCAAACATATATGCCATACGCTGTTGAAAGAAAATTTTTCTATCCACATGAACATTTATCTGAATTCTTTGGGTAAAATGGAAAGGAGTAAATTGAGGTCCATTATGATTATCCATTGAGAATGGCCATCCAACTCCCAAGAGGCACGACTGGCTAATTTCCCAATTCTACCAGAATTTTTAGGAACACATCAACTGTGAAACGGCACCAATCCCAAGAATTTCAGCCTGTAAACCATACTTCAGTTGGCTGTCAAATCAAGCTAATATAGCACAATTTTAGAAGGCATCTGTCACACAACTGTCCTGACACAGCAGTCATTCACTGAGATTAATCACATGCACATGTTTTCAGTCTTGTAAACTGAAGGTCCAGAGTTCGATCCTCTGTGGAGGCACCAAAAATTGTGAAGGGAGGCAGTGAGACACGGAACACCTCTATAGCAATGTCTTTCCACAGTTCGGAGTACACACCAACATCCAGGAAAAGGGGCACCAGTCAACTACTCAGTGAGCTGACACAACATTTAACATCTTAAGCATGAAACCTTGTCTCTACCCTCATTCAATTTCCTAAGTAACTGGAGGAAGCCTACATACATTTGATCAAGACATGCAAGGGGAGATGGGCACATCAACATCTGCCACCCTTACTCAATTGATACATATGCATATAGGGGTGCACCCTTATTATGAAATAGGCTCACAGCCATGAGCAAATGATCACCACAGAGAAATGGTGAGAGAACCACTTGACATAAACAAGGTTACATTCCATCAAGTATGAGCTTTCTGCAAAAATTGCATGGACTGTCATCATGACAGAGAGCCGCACTCTTTAGGCGTGGCACCTTCTCTTCATTCATACAAGTAGTGTTGCAGCTTCTCCTCCCCTCCCAAATTGAAGTGCCGTGGGCTGTTCTGAGGGTACTTCTCTTCAAAGAAAACGAGCTCGTCTCCTTTCTCTCTCAAACACAGAGAGCAGCTTCTTACTCATAAGGAAAAAAACACACGGCTTTCACACCTTGAAGACGGCGCCTTCTCACACAAAGGCTGCGCTTCTCCCCTTACTCACATGGGCTGCAGCTCTTTGACAACATTAGAACTACAGCTCCCCTTCACACACTGGAAACTACGAGCTCTCTCACACTCTTATAAACATGGATTGCGCAGCTCTCTGAGAGCCTCATAACTACGCAGCTCTCCTATACACACGTGGGCTGCAGCTCTCCCTCTCACACATGCTGTATACTACAGAAGGTTACGTTTTCTCCTCTCTACAAACATGGGATGCACACGTGTACTGCGCAGCTCTTGAGAGCATTAGAGATGCGAGCTCTCCTTTTTTCTCACACTGGCATATGGACTGCGCAGCTACACACCTTCTCTGCACACATAATCTGCGCAGCTCATTGAGAGAATCAGAACACAGGCTCTCCCACACAACAGCTACGCTAAAAGCATTACAGATGCGAGCTCTATCTCTGGTTTGGCTTCGCTCCCCTCCTCCTCTTATACTCCTATGGCTGCGCTGCCCGTTCAACCCAAAAAAAAAAGAAACATTATATTATGTATAATACTCCAAGGATGTCAGGTTGCCAGCGAGCTTACCCCCACCTCCATGCGGCGCTCTTTTTGAAAATTGAGGCAAGTTGAAGATTCTTTTGAAGCAATCCAAGGCCACCTTCTATTTTAGCAAGCCTTGTATTAAATCCCATGGTGACTCTTGCATTCAAGGAAGTCTTTGCACCATTTTAATAACATCTTGTGGACCACAAATACCTTTGTTTCCCATGAAATGCCAAAGACCGGTACTGTAGCTGACCTCCTCTAACGGGTCCTTGTCCAGCCTTTTTAAAAAATAGTGCTCTGCATGCTCACATTATTTGTCAACAAACTTGTCCACATATGATAGTGCTAAAACCTGCCTTGTGAAACTGATTCTCATCTCACACCCCTTTTATTTTCCATTTATCAAGGTAAACCAACAACTAACTGTACACATTGCATATTTTAGTTAGATCCGTCCATATGTAGCCTTATATCCCCTTTAGCCCTTGGAGATGGACACCCTTTATTTGTAAATGCCATGCATGAGTGTGTACACATGCCAAGAAAATATTACCTAAAAATACCTAACAACGGCCTCACCATTTTCATGTAGTCACCTTTTCACGGTGGCCGCCAGACCCTTTCACGAACTAACCTTTTCACGGTGGCCGCCAGACCCTTTCACGGACTAACCTTTTCACGACCTGCACATTCATGTGCTCACTCCTACCTTGCCACCATGAACTGACTATTAACACACCAAAGGATTGCTCCTACACTAACGGCCTCTTCAATTAAACTAACCTATTCCCCATGAAATATATTTTAAACCAAAAAGAAGAAGAAGATATCAGCCCCACTAGTCATTCGACTGATCCTATGTGCCTAGTATAGATGTCAGCCTTGGAGTCCAAAGCCCACAAGAATCCAGCTACAACTCAAGCCAACAGTGCTATTGGATCCCCAGCTAGTCAGAGAAAACGGGGAACACAACGACCGAAGCTGAACTTCTTGGGTCCTTATGCCCAACCTTTCCATGGGTCCATCATCAACAAGGAAGCTCATACAGCCCATGGAAAGGTAGCCCTCCGGTATCACAGCAGCCCGGAATGTCTACAAATACTGGAAGAGGCTGAAGTTAAAGAAAAACTAGATTAAGTCGGTCTCGGAAGGATGGCATAGATACTCCCTCACAATATCGATACATAACTTTGCACGGAGTACCTAAGGACCTATGACAAGGGGGCCCAAAGAGGACGAATCACCAAGGTAGATGGCATTACAGAAGAACTACTCTCACCGAGGACCTAATTAGGGAGGCTCTCCAACTTCTAGCCGTGCAATCAAGGTTCACCAACACACCATTGACAAGATGCCTCTGGAGGCCATGCTGAAGAAGAATTCATACAATTCGAATGGTGCAGAGTATGAGAATATCCAAGATGAGGCTATAGAGAAGGCTTGTAGGGCTATGTCTTTGATGATGCAAATAAAGCCAATAGACAGAATACAACAGAGTCGGTCTCAACAGAATTTCAAAAGTACCTGAAGAGTGTAAGGTTCCTCCTCAGCCCTAAAAGATGTATAAGCTCTCATCTCAGTCTCCTATAATCATCCCCTATTTCAGAATGTAAGAAAACATTGTTGGGATTAATCCAAGTGTTGGGATAAATCCAAGTGTTGGGATGAAAAAAATTCAAAGAATAAAAGAAAATACCCCAAAAATGAGTAAATGCTCACATAAGATGAAGAGTTGACCAAGTACTGGGTTTATTAGTTAAAAATTAAGGTTTATTAGTTAAAAAAATCAAATTTTGACACCTCACTAAGGAGCGAGAGGGTTCATGAAGAAGGCACCTTTTTTTCATCATTACCTTGTATTTTTAATTCAAAAAATTAGATATTTTTATCTCTCCTCTCTCCTCCTACAAACTGGATCAAAAAGTGAGGTAAATTGGTCCAAATCTTGTCCAAATGGGGTCAAACTGAAGCTGGAAGCCTCTAGAACCCAGTTGGACTTGGTTAGTGGCTTCCCTCACCTATAAATAGACCCTCATTCCTTTGTATTTTCATCTTTGTGTATTTACATGCCAGTATTATCTTCATTTTAGTGTAATTTTATTATCCCTCTATTTTGCCTCTATTTTGGAAAGCTTTGGAGCTTCACAAATCTCCATCCTCTCTTGGAGATTACCCTCCCCATCTTGGTTGCCAAGTTCTCCCTTGTGGGCTTCACTTCTTTGTAAAAGAATCAAGCCAAAAATCAAGGGTAAGCCTTAATCCATGGTGTTTTTCTATTTTTCTCAATGATCTTCTTCCCAATCCCTCTAATGCTTGGGAAGCTTTTTAATCAATGGTTTTTTCTTGAAATCAAGCTTTTTAATGATTCATAATGTTTAAATGGTTTAATGCTAATCTTTATGCTTAATTATAATATTTTTTAATCAATAAATCTCTCCTTTTGAAAGATTAATCATCTTTATGGTTAGATCCTTGTTAGAAGGATAGATCTTAATGATAATCGTATTATCTTAATCAAAACTCTAGGCTTGATAAGCTAGAGAAGAAGATTAAATATTTTTATGATTTTAATCTAGTTAAAAATGATGATTAATTCTTTTAAGCTTGTTTATGATTAAGAAAAATCAAATTAATTCATTTTAAGATTGAAAGAGAGTTATGTTAACATTTTGTAAGTATTTTCATATAGTAATGATGAATGGATATTTTAAGAATAATCAAAAGGTTTAAATATAATTATGTTTATAATTATGCTATGTACGTATAATAAAATTTTAGTTTAAAAGAGGAGTTCCTATCACATTTCAATTATGAGTATTTATTTAAGATTAGAAAATTGAACATTCTCTAAAATTGCAGAGCGAATGGTGGCAAAATTTTCCAGAAAAAAAAAGATGAATCTTATTTTTATGCATAAATTTAATAAAGCAAAAAGAGGATTTCCCATCATATTCTAGGCATAGATATTTTTATGCTAAAAGAATGATTTTTTTCATATTTATGGAAAATACTTTTATATTATTTATACATAATTGTTTAAATAGAGAAAAGATGAATTTTTGTTATATTTATTTTTTCATGCATAAAAAAATTTAGATGCAAAAGAGGAATTCCCACGATATTCTAGATATAAATAATTTAAATATTAAAAGAGGAATTCTTAGCATATTTCAAAACATGGGTATTTTTTATTTATTTAAAAGAGGATTTTTTCATCGTACTTTAATTAGAAAATGCATAAATTAAATTCGATGTTAAAAGAGAAGGTTTCACCATAATTTCATGTAGAAAATTATGGTATATTAATGTTGAGGATCAAAATGGAGAAAAGAATATTTCTATGCGAATAAATCAATAAAATAATGTATGCATATTCACAAATGGATTATTGGAAAAAGAGTGATCTTTATAAAATTCCATTATTCTCGAATAGAACTATTTATAATTCTATTGTGGCCAGGAAAGAATACATTTTCATAATTTTGGATTTTACCCTTTATGATTAGAAATCCCAATTAATTTATCAGATAAATAGAAGAAAAATCTTTAGGAATCAAAGCTAGGATTAAATCTGAGTAATTTATAGTTAGACCACGACCACGTGAGAATGGTGGGCCAGTAAGATGCTTGCCTATCTCTCGAATAAGAAATTAAGCAAAACCTTGTGACCATTCCCATTTCTTCAGTACACGAAGAATGGATTACCGATGATTTAGAGAAGTTTTCCTTAGACTAGAATCATCGAGAAATAAGTCAAAAATTCATTGTAATTGATGGGTGGGTTACTAAGATACTAGAATTGTGAAAGTCTGGATACTGAGAAAAAGGGTCTTGTGGGATCAAACTCAACAACTTGCATAGAAACTTTGTTTTTTTCTAAAGGACTATCTTATGCCAGAATGTTGGAGGAAGCATTTGGCTTATGGTTTAATCTAAGGAGAATTAGGTTGTAACAGTTGGCGGGGAGTCATTGTGAAAGACGTCTCCCACAGCAAAGCCTGCCAAGGACTTGACTAGCCTTGGTATGGTTAAAATGGTGCGCTTTCGGTATGATGGACGAGGGCCAACGAAGTGGTCCCTGAGTGAAGTGCTAGGACACCTAAGGAGGATTTTAGAGAGTTCTGACCAGGCGATGCACAGGCTCGTGGTTTCTAGGACACCCATGTGTATGTCGAGGAAGATATGGATGGACTGATAAGGAATTATCTATGTGAACTGGAACTTGAAAGTGGATCTCGTTGGTTGACTAGCTGGTCTTCAACGGAGAGTCCAGATGATATTTTGATTGTAAAACAATGGATTGGATATTTTGGAGGATTATGATCGAAATACTATGGTTTCATTTCAATTCTACTTTAAATGAATCTGTAAAAGGTAATTTTATATTGAGTGCGTAAGTGGTGTGTCTAAATTGTATTTTGCATGAGTGTCAGCTAGGGGGCCTGGGAACTCTTTTCCTTGGTACCCGGGACAAAACTCAACCAAATTTTTATATAAAGGGATCCCACCAATACAGTGGTTGGGCGGTTGGCTAACCCATGTAGGCTGGATCGGTGGATTCCTACGATACATTTAGATACGTTCAAGTTACGCTAGTTAGAGTAAGTCCCAGGAAGATTCTTGTTCTATGGGAAAGAATTAACAGCTGTGCCTTGCTTAAGGGAAAAAAAGCGATGATTTCTATGAACCAAGTGCAAGTCTCTTCCTTGATCTGGCCATGTGACCTATGGGTTTGGTTGGAATAGAAAGTTAGTTGAGGCCTTGACCTGTTAGTTAAGATTCTTGTTAGAAAATTTTCCTTGAGGAATCGCCCGTGCTTTCTGAGTGAGTGAAGTTTTTTCCGTCTCGGTTTCTGAGGAACCGCCGGATTAGTCTCTTGCCTGAACATTTGTGGTGGGCGAGGCCCCGAGTGGGAAACCCTACCCCACGCAAGAGGTTGCTACTTTCGTTGCTAGCTTCTCGGAGAAGGCTACGCATCGAGAGGCAGGGGTCTCACAAAGAGAAAGAAGAAGATTGGGCATACTATCTACATAAGGAGATGGAGAACTACTTGAAGGCCAACCAATCTAAAATATCTAACCCATACCTTCTCACACAAGTTCTCAATAATGTAGCAAAAAGACCTCTCAAGGAGCCTGAATCGGAGGAACATATGCAGTTGGCATTGCTACTAGACCAGCCCACGTTAATAGCTCAAGATGTACACGAAGGGCAAGCCATCTTGATGGAGACCAACGATATAATAAAGTAGATGAAGAAAGATCGCAAGAAGAGAACGGATAAAAAGATGAGGGGAGTGCTTACTGATGTTGTTGCTGAGTCACAAAGACTAGAGGAGGAAGTGGCCATAGAAATCTGCACTTACTAAGAGGCACTGAAAGAAAATATTCTCAGCCATACCACACAGGAAACCCGGCAACAAATCACTCCTTCAACAAGCCCAACCCAACTTATATTTACAAGATGAAGATGAAGAAAGATCGCAAGAAGATAACAGATAAAAAGATGAGGGGAGTGCTTATCGATGTTGCTGCTCAGTCACAAAGACTAGAGGAGGAAGTGGCCATAGAAATCCGCACTTACCGAGAGGCACTGAAAGAAAATATTCTCAGCCATACCACACAGGAACCCCGGTAACAAATCACTCCTTCAACAAGCCCAACCCAACTTATTACAGACTTATCTCCTCTCAACAAAGACTCAAGTCTGGCAAACACACCAACAGAGACAGCTCCTCCTCAACCAGCAATGCTCTTACAAGCTGAGGAAAGACAAGATGTAGAGGTAGCCACAGCCCAAGTATAGGAACCAGAGGCCCCCATGGAAGCAAGTAAAAGACAAAGAACACCAGAGCCATCAAGTCCAAGCAAGAGGAGAAGATTGGAAGATGAAGAGAGACTACCCCAGCTGGCCTCCCTACAGAACATAAAATATCAACAATTCTTGCAGGAGACCATGGAAGGACTTGACGAGCTGCTTAACCAACCACAGACTAGAATGGAGACAGAATCAAGCACAAATGCAATGTGGGAGCAAGAACAAAAGGTTTGGCAATGCCACCTCTTGACAACACATATGCTCCACGATCGTAACACTGCCCTATGGAAGCAAGTAAAAGATGCATCCACACAAGTACAAAGGTTAAAGACAAACTTGGAAGCAGCTGAGACTACCCACAAAGAGGTCATTATGAAGAGTTTGAAAGGTACAGAGGAGCAGGAGAAAAGGTACAGCACCCTGGAGAATAATAACATGGTATTAAGCCAAACAATAGTACAAATAATCAAGGAGAATGCTGATCTCAACGCCAAATTGGAACAAGCAAAGGAACAGCTCCAGAAAGAAGGTATCCACACAAAGGAACTCACGACACTCCATGCACAACAAGTACAGGACTTCCAAGCCAATGCGAGGGCCAAGGAAGAAGCATTGAAATGCCAAATCACATAGCTAACAGCACAGCTCAAAGCAGAGGAGGAGAGGGCAAACCATCTACAATAGGAAAGGGAACAGACCAACAAGGCTCACGCAGAGAAGATCAGAGCTCTTAATGAAACAATAAGTGCAAGCCAGGCAGAAGCACACAGAAAGGAGTTGGCAAACTAAGAGATAGAGCTAATAGCACAGCTCAAAGCAGAGGAGGAGAGGACAAACCATCTACAATAGGAAAGGGAACATACCAACAAGGCTCATGCAGAGAAGATCAGAGCTCTTAATGAAACAATAAGTGCAAGCCAGGCAGAAGCACACAGAAAGGAGTTGGCACACTAAAAGATAGTGACACAATAAGTGCAAGCCAGGTAGAAGCACACAGAAAGGAGTTGGCACACTAAGAGATAGTGACACAGCTTACACAACAACTTCAAGACACTTAGAGGTTGGCGGCCCAAAGACTCCAATAGATTACCGAAGCTCGGGCAAGGGAAGTAACCACTCGGTGAGCCCAAGAAGATGCAACACGAAGATTTGAAGAATTAGATGCTACAAGGATGGTCAGAGAAACGTCCATTTCAAACCTCCTTAGCAACACAGACTCCTGCCTATAAGAATTAGAGCATCAGCTCGCAATCCAAGAAAGAAGTCAATGGTTGAAACCTAGTGATGATCTTCGTCTCCTCCTTGAGCACGCCTCCAAGTTGGGATAACTGCCAGTAACTCCTCGAGCCCCTCCTTAAACTCTTTCATTGTTTTTGTCTACACTAACCCTCTCTCTACTTCAATATGACATAAATCTATCTGAAGATATCGACCTAGGAGAACTAATATTAATTAAACAAAATACGGAAAGAGACGCTGATTCTACCATGATCATGGGAATTTAGAGGGGCGACTTAGTATTGACTAATCCCCAGGACATATTTTTCTATCCTCTACATCCTATCATACTAAACCTTCGTAGTTGGTGTCACGTTCTCCAAAACTCAAAAATTATGGACAACAGTGTCGAAAAATAAGACTTGTTTATCCTAGATGACATTCGAGAGACGCCCGCCAACTACGAAGTAGTAGCACATAGTTACCAATGGGTCATAAGTCATGGTTGGCTAGAGGTATATAACACTCACCAACATCTAAATTTCTGTGAGTCCACTCTCTATCATCCTTTTGGCATTCTAAAACTCTACACTAATATCTACAAACATTTAGAAGCCATGCTGACAAATGTACATTACAATTTTGATGCTACCCATATAGAGTATCCCACTATAAACGAAGAAGAAATTCCAGACCTACGGGAGTTTAATAAATCTCATAAGCCTAGCCGCCCACCCCCTAGTGCAGGTCAGGGTCAAGAAGAATTGTCTTCTTCATTTTCAAAATCAACTTATCCTTTCCATTCTAATGTCGCTAGTAAGTTACTTAACCCATATCCTAACATGCAACTTACTAACACCTCTCAAGTTGAATGTATTTTCTCATCTTTCTATCCTCCCAAGATAGATTTTCCCACTAACACTCTCGTGTTGAGAAATGTGGTGCCAAAGAGCACAAGAAAAATATGGAGTGAGTGTGAGAAGCCACTTCACCAAGTGAGAATTATCCTACACGCAAGAGAAAGGCCATGTTGTACTCTCCTTAGTCAAGAGAAGGTAGGCATCATCATTAGTATCTGGTGTACAACAGAATTGCTTATGGGAGCAAACATAGGCGTGCTCTAGCACGTCACAAGGTGACCATGACTCACAAGAAAGGAGAAGCACATAACAGCAACAAGCAGCGTCATCCACAAGGCATTAACCAGCATCCAAGTCGATACACAGTAGCAGATGCAACACGGACACTGTGGGTAGCGCTGTGAATGGAAGAGAGCAAAGGAGCTCTAGCGCGCAAATTGAAGGTCACCCGAGCATCAACGCCCAACACACATTACAGCTTTAGAGATAAGGTTGTAATTTTTAAAAAGAAAAAAAAAGAAAGAAAAAGGAAATTCAAGTGTGAAGTGTCCTATTGAAGGGACTCTTCACATAGCCATTAAAAATATGAATATATGTGCAAAGCACAAGGTGTCAAATCATATGGGATTCACTATCTACAGCAAAATTTTCACACAAGCTACATCATCGAAGGAATTGTCATCGGTATGGGTGTCATCACATATTTCCACAATGGCAATGTCATATTTTCACAAAAAATCTCTAACCTTTGTAAGCGGCCAAATGAGCACGCTAATGCATGTGTGTGAAAGAGAAGAGTACAACCTTGGTAAAAACGCTGTAACCAAATGAGTATGCAAGTATAAGTATACACAAACAAAGCATAATTTACAACAAAAATGAAAGTAACAAGAAAAGCTACAATGAAGAAGAAAGAGGAGCCGCAAAAGTCTCGCATCAAAAATTCATCTCACTACCAATCTCTTAAACAAAAATTTGTTGTGAAAAAACCTACTTCCTAGAAAAAGTGTTTGTATCTAGCCTCTGGGACCGATGATGTACCCAAGCTAGAAATTCATCCCTCACCTAAGAGCCAAAGTAGCATTAAGGGGGGGAAGTGCCAAAGTAGCACATGGGCCAAAGTTGGCTCATAGCACATAGGGGAATGTAGAAAGGAAATATTCAAATAAGATTATGTAACCAACATCCAACCACCGTGAGTAGCCCAAAGATTTGGCACCAAGGGGGGGGTGTTGAGAAATGTGGTGACAAAGAGCACAAGGAAAATATGGAGTGAGTGTGAGAACCCACATTACCAAGTGAGAATTACCCCACATGCAAGAGAAAGACCATGTTGTACTTTCCTCATATAAAAGGAGGACATTTCAAGCATTGGAATACAAGCACAACATCTCAAGTCTTTTTACGAGTACAAGTTTCCATCTTGTAACCTAACTGAACTTGAGTCTAAACTTAATTAGCACACACTCATTATGAGTTTTCTTCATTTCTATCCACCTTAGTTTAGTATTGTGATTAGTGTAGGATTAGTTTATGATTAGGTAAATGTCTTGTTATTAGAATGTATAGTTAGGAGAGCTCGATCCATAGTTTCAACATCTCGCCCCCAAGGAGGTACTTGCACCTCACCCTTCTCCAACACGGCACTCTTAAGAGGTACAATACACCATCTCACAAGATAATATTGAACCATTTACTTATACCATCTTGGATTCTTTGTCAGCTGTCTGCAGAGTATGAGGGGCTCATATGTGCACGCAATCCTCTTTTGAAGCCAAAGTTATTGTTCAAGGCACTCATGCAGATTATTCCATTTGAGCCCACACGTCGGATCATGCCAGAAGCATATTCAGAAGTCACTCCAACAAAATAGCATAATCTCCCATACCCTCTCCGCGCCCCCCCATGACCTGACTTAGAAGAACTACTTCCATTGGCTAGAGAGGACACATTATGGGCGAATGTGGCAAAGCACACAAAGCTGGCCAATCCTCAATTAGCTGATTTGCTGGTGGAGATAAGGATAGTTACATTTATGATAAGCTACTATTTTCGCAAGTGGAGGAAAGCAAACCATGTGCACACAAGAGGTGGCTATGCCACAATAGTCACTACTGTGAAGAGCACCCCTAGAAGATTTTAGAATTCAACTGACTGGAGAAAGGAGTACCTGCCAGAATACAGCCAAGTGTACATGAGCGCGCCACCAACATTGCGGGTTGATACATCAGTTAAAAGAAGACGGACACTGCTGGAATTTCAGGAAGCCAAAAGGCGTGACTCGCATGTGTGCTACAACTTCCCCATCTTTATACCAGCAACATTTGCACACATTCAGGAATAAAGACAGCATCATGGATCAAGGCATGGCGCAGAAGTCAAGACCCCACTATTGTAGCTAGCGTCAGATTTTTAAAATTAGTGGTGGTGCTTATAGACCAACCAAAGGAGCCTTATGATGGCTATGAAGTAGAACACCTGAGGTTCGACATGAACCAAGGGCCATCAGATAGGGGAATCATGCTTTATTGACCATCGACTTCGATGTCTTCTAGGCTACATGCATATCACCTTCGAAGACATGGATACAGGATTTTGGCGATCACATTCAGCATTCCGACGTACCCTCAAGAAGCTCCAATCCAGAAAGAATTTCTACCGACATGAGTTCGGGGACTAGGTCTTAAGACCTCGGTAACAAGTTTTACGGGCATAACCTACATCAGGAAGAAGGGGGGAATGTTAATCCTATTTTGGATTAACAACCATGATCCTCACTTGAAGACATTAATAAGTGTCATGAATTAAAGTTGTACATTATGAGATATTGGCCACCCAAGGCCTAGTAAGTAAGTTTTGTGGGCACCTAAGTGTGAATAAGGGCCAAATGTATATAAGGCATTTTCTCTAATGAAAAGACACAATCCCCATTGTGCTATAGAGACATCTCCCTTGTGTCTTGAGAGAGATTGAAGGAGTGAGATCATTCTAGCATTGTTCCTCTTTTATGATTGTGTGATTCATGCTTGTGTGAGAGAGTGAGAGAGAGAGTGATGGCCTTATGTGATGGTGTGAGTGACTCTATGGTGACAGCGTGGAGGTGGAGCTTGGAGGTTGGAGATTAACAAGTGAGCTTGGAGGCCTCAAGGGACTCAAGTTCAAAGCATTACCCTACGACAGTTGTGATCTATTTGTAAGATTCCTCCCCAGCCTCTCAAGGTGTCCAGCATCTTCCCCCTGTAATCAATCCCCTCTTTAGAAATATAAAAGCTCTTGTCTCTGCCTGTTTTGACATAGAGAGAGAAAATATTCTAGAGAGAGAATATTCAGATTTTGAATATTTTTAGATAGAAAAATTTCTCATATTATTAAAACAAGTTCCCCTGAAACAGAAGTTCAAAAATATTTCCAGAAGGTGCATTAGAAATCAAGTATATTCTGCTCAAGAGGCATTATCCCGAGGGTCAAATTTTTTTCAAAATTTTAAATTAAGGTTCCTATGGGTCAATAAGATCAATCCATGTGTGTGGAGGAGATAAATCCAATTTGTAAAAGAAATTACCCAAAAATGAGTAAATGCCCACATAAGATGAAGAGTTGACTATGTACAAGGGTTATTAGTAAAAAACTATGAGTATTACTAAAAAATGAGATATTTTGGGTATAATGATTTTATTTTGACACATATGTAAGGAAGGGGAGTCCCTTAAAGGAGGTGCATACTTCACATGCTTGAATGAGTTTTAAACTAAAAAATAATGTGATATTTGTATCTCTCCTCTCTCTTGAACCAAACCAAATCAAAAAGGAACCAAGCCGAATAAAAAAGGAACCAAACTAGGTCCAAATCTGGTCCAAATTCAACCAAACTGAAATCTAGAAAATTCTAGAAATCAGTTAGCTTTGGTTAGAGCCTCCCTCTCTTATAAATAGAACATGAGCCCTTTGTAAAAAATAGGAGAATTTTACTATACCAGAATTATGCTAAAACAATGATAGTTTTTACTATTCTTTAAAATTCTCTCCAAATTGAAGAAATTGGAGCTTCCCTCCTTCTTCAATCTCCATTGGTGGCTCCATCAACATACTAAACCAATTGATTGGTTGGGGGCCTCTACCGTGAACAAAGAATCAAGCAATTTGTAAGGTAAATGGTAAATTTTAATCTTTTCTATAAATTCTCAATGTTCTCTCTTCTCAACCTCTCTCAAGCTTGAGAAGCTTAATTGGAATGGTTTTTGAATGCTATTGAAGTTAATTGATGAATGGTAGTAAAGAATTACATAAATTGATGAATGTTATTGAAGTTAATTGATGAATGATAGTAAAGAATTACATAAATTTTTATTTATGCTTAATTCTAATGGTTTTTATGTAATTTCTCTCTCTCACTCAAGAAATGGTCATACTCATGACCTATTCTCAATCTAAATGAAGCTTTTTATAAAGCTTTTCCTTAATCCAAGATTAATCTATGCTTGAGACCAAATTAATGGCTTTCCCCTATGCTTTTAGTTTATGTATTGATGATTCAATCCATTATGGGTTAATGATCCAATTAGGGATCATTCTAATCATTCTCTTAATGTTAAGCTTTATCCCTTAAAATAATTGAGATTTATCAGTCATAGCAACGGAGCTATGGCAAAATTTTTATAAAAATTACATATAAAATAATTTTATTCAAAGTATGAAAAGAGGACTTCCTACCATATTCTAGGAATTATCATCCTAGATTAATTGAAAGAATTTTATTGTAATCATGGAGAAATTGATTTTTATGTTATGCATAATTGATGAATTAAGAAAAAGAGATTTTTTAATAATTAAAATTTATTGTAAAAAGAGTAATCCCCATCATATGAGTAAAAAGAGTAATCCCCATCATATGAGTATTCTTAAAGGGTTAATTTTCATTCTAGGCATAGAAAAATGTATACTAGAAATACTTTATTATAAAAGTGAGATTTTTATCTCATAAATGATTTTATGCATAAATTAGATGCATAAAAGAAATTCTTTTATATTAAAAAAATAATTTTTATTATAAATGAATTGTATGCATAAACATATGCATAAAGGATATAATTTTTATATTAAAAGTGCGATTTTCATCATAAATGGATTTTATGCATAAATAAGATGCATAAGAGAAATTCTTTTATTTTAAAAGTGTAATTCTTACTAAATTAGATTAATGCATGGATAGATGTATAAAGAATTTAAATTAATCCAAAAAGTGTTATTTTTATTAATTCTTATTTTATGCATAGAAAGATGCATAAAGAATTTTTTTTTAAATTCAAAAGAGTGATTTTCATCATAAATAAATTTATGCATAAATTAGATGCATAAGAGAAATTCTTTTATTTTAAAAGTGTAATTCTTACTAAATTGGATTTATGCATGGATAGATGCATAAAGAATTTAAATTAATCCAAAAAGTGTTATTTTTATTAATTCTTATTTTATGCATAGAAAGATGCATAAAGAATTTTATTTTTAATTCAAAAGAGTGATTTTCATCATAAATAATTTTATGCATAAATTAGATGCATAAGAGAAATTCTTTTATTCTAAAAGTGTCATTTTTACTAAATTAGAATTATGCATAAAAGATTGATTTTTAATTCAAAAGTGTCATTCTCATTTAAAATGAATTTATGCATAAGAAGATGCATAAAAGATTGATTTTTATTTCGAAAGTGTTATTCTCCTTAAAATGGAATTTATGCATAAATAGATGCGTAAAGAAATCTTATATCAAATATAAGAATTCTCTTGTATTCTATAAATAGATATTAGGATGTGATAAGATGCGTATGAGATGTGATAGGATGAGTTAAGAGTTATATGAGATGTGATAAGAATGAGTATGGGATGAGTTAGGATGTGGATGTATGCATGAAGATGTGGATGTGTATGTATGGATGTGAATGTGGATGTGGATGTATGGATATGGATGTGGATGTATGAATGAGGATGTGAAAATGGATGTATGCATGAAGATGTGGATGTATGGATGTGAATGTGGATGTGGATGTGGATGTATGGATGTAGATACGGATGTAGATGTATGTATGTGGATGTGGATGTATGAATGAGGATGTGAAAATGGATGTATGCATGATGTGGATGTGTGGATGTAAATGTGGATGTGGATGTAGATATATGTATGTGGATGTGGATGTATGAATGAGGATGTGAAAATGGATGTATGCATGTAGATGTGGATGTATGGATGTGAATGTGGATGTGGATGTGGATGTATGGATGTGTATGTATGAATGCGATATGGGATTGGATGTATGATGTGGATGTACGAACATGGATTTGTATGTAGAATAATGAATGTGAATGTGTATGTGAAATAATGTGTCGTCGATATGAGTGCATGGGTGAGAATGAGTACACATATGAATGGAATGTGGAATAAGTAATGTAAACTGAGGAGGGATAATGTGGAAAGACGAGAGTTCAATATAGAAACTGTATTGTGATCTGTTTGTAAATGACTGTTTTATGTCAAGAATGCTGGGAAAGCATTTTGACCGTCTTGTGATTAAGGTCGTAGAGACCTAACTGATAAAGTTGCAACTGCTGACGGAGAGTCAATGGAGGACGTCTCACGTAATAGCAAGGTCGACCGAGGTCTTGACCAGCCTCGGTTCGATTTAAATGGTGAGCTTTCGGTACGGTGGATGAGGGGCCAAGGAAGCGGCCTATGAGTGAAGCACTAGGTCACCTGCGAAGGATCCTAGAGAGTGCTGACCATACGGTGCTTGGGCTCTGGGTCGCCGAAGATACCCACACGTGCATCGTGGAAGATATTAGAACAAGGAGTAAGAGTTGTTTTCTGAAACCGGGCATGGATCTAGTTGATTGACCTTGATGGTCCTTAACGGATGAGTCCATGGCTCTCTTATATGGATCTGTTGATCTTGCTAATCTTCAACGAGGATTCCATCTTGATTTTTATATGTGAAAATATTACCGGGTACTATGAGCTAAGAACTATTGAAAAGGCCCCTGAGTGAACAGGTGGTGAGCGTTCTGGTTGCCAATGATGCCATAAGTACACCGATGAATGAATGATTGAAAATATGGATTCAACTAGAGATTTTGAGGATTGTCATCAGTGACTTAATGGTTTTATTAAAGGATTGTTTTAAAGTTAGCTGATGCTGAGAAAAAGGCAATTTCATATTGGGCGTGTAAGTGGTGTGACTACTTTTATGTTTGTATGAACTTCCGGCTAGGGGGCCTGGGAACTCTTTTCCTTGGTATCCGGGACAAAACCTAACCAAATTCCTAATTGGATCCCATCACTACAGTGGTTGGGATTGGCTAACCCATGGGGCTGGATGGGGTTAGGCTGGACTGATGGATCTATAAATTGAGACTTAATTTCTGTTATTTACGATAGATGAAGTAAATCCCAGATAGTAATTGTTCTATGGATAGGAATCAATGGCTGTGCCTCTTGATGGGGAAAAAAGTGCTGATCCCAATGATCCAAGTGCAAGTTTCTTCCTTGATCTGACCGAGTATCTTTATAGGTGCAGTCGGATCAGTTTGATCAGTAATGGTCTTGACTACGTTAGAGTAAAAAGTTATCCTGGTGGAATCGCCCGTGCTTTCCGGGTAAAGGAAGTTTTTTCGGGTTCAGTTTTGGAAAAACCGACGGATTAGTCTCTTGTCCGGATATCCGTGGACGAGGCCCCGAGTGTGGGACCCTTCCCCGTACAAGAAGTGCTACTTCCGCTGCTAGCACCCCGAATCCATTGTGTGGTAGGGACAGGGATCTCACACTATTGCTCATCCTTTAGGTGAATGTGTAGAGTTCCCTCTTGGAGGTGTGGTAGCCCATAACAACATACGTGATTGGCACTTGACTAGCCATAGGTTATCAATCCTTGGCAGCGGCACCAATGAAAGACCCTCTAGTCCCCTGCCTTGAAACAATGGGAAGGCAAGAGCTCTCGTCGACCAATGATTTTTGCAACTCTATCAGAGTGAGGAAACTCTAACCTGGGCTAGCGCATGAAAGTAATCCTATGAGGGAGAATGCACTATCACATACACTTACCTCTTCTCAACCCACACACTCAACTCACACATACAATGCAAAATCAAGCAAGCATCTCTACATATGATGCACACACATATACAAACAAGCCTCTCTCAATCCCAATGCTAAACAATCGACCTTAAAGCTAATCAAATGTGGGATTCACAAACATGCTCAACCTCCTTAAACATGCATAGATCCACTCTAACCAACCAAGCAAGCAAAGAATGCTTCACTACACTTCAACTACTCACTAGCGAGCAAGGAATCCACACACATAATCAACATAAAGCATGCAAGCCAAACCACATTCAATGGGCAAGCAAATCAGCAAATTATTACTCTAAACCTACACAAGTGATTCAAAGCATCAAACATACTAAATGAAGATAGGAGCTTAGGGTTTCATTGATTTATGCATACATGATTGCAAGACACACACACATAAATCAAGAATCTTAAGCTACTTCAACACACAATTAATTAACTAAGAGATGTAAGCCAAATGAGAGAGTGAAAGTGCTTATCATTGCATGTGGGCTACAAGCATGGAGTAGCTTGAGCTCATAGATTACAATGTAGAGTAGGAGTATCAAGGAGAAGGGCTCAGGATTCACTAGAGTATGCAAGCTCAAGCTCTCTTCAATGGTGGCTTACTCAAGCTATGGATGCTTTATGCGCTAAAGACCTCTCACAAGGTTGCTCAATAGAATGCCCACACAAGCTAATCCAATCTCTTAGAATTTTTGAACTTTATACATTTTAGCACTCTAGGGTTCACATATCTTGTTCGACCAAAAGAGCTTAAAAACTACAGGCTCGTAAATAATACAGCTTGGAACTCCAGTAAGCCCACATTAATTATAATAAATGCCACCTAATATTTACCACTACAAGAGGAATGATATTTACCAGCAGATATACCCATGGAAAAAACAAAGGAATAAAAGAGAGAAGAAAATGATTTGCACAGCTACTAATGCGTATGTTAATGTGGTTCTGGATTTGCGGGTATTCTTGTAGGGTATATCCATGGGTATTTCTGCAGGTATGTGCGTAGGTATTTCCGTGGTATACCCGTTGCTATATATGAGCGGTTTTGAAAAACAAATGGGACCCATTTGCATAGTGCAAAAATTTGCACCATGCAAATAGGTCCCTTTTCCCTTATGAAATGTTGCATACTCTGCAAAGGAAAAATGAAAAAGGGGCCAACCACCTTTTTCCTTGTAGCATTAAAAAAATACATCATTTAGTTTAATGAGAACATGAACATAAGGGGATACAAAGTGGAAATATATTTGATTTAATAAATAAGTCAATACATCATCTAGAGAATGTACAATAGGAAGCAAGGTACATGTTGCAACCAAGGTTATACATCAACCACAAAATATAGGGTGAGATGGTGTGCTACACACTCTCAAAACATTACAAGCTACATAAAGAGAGGTAGAGATAATGTAATGCATCATGACCGCGGGATGAGTACATGGGTGATGCAAAGCATCATCACCATGGATTGAGTGTCAAAACAAAAAACCACACCAAAGGGTGGGTCTAGTCTTCAATTGCCCCCACTTTCTTCACCAATCTCTCTTTGTGGGTTGGGAGGTTGAAACAATCCACAATTTTGCAACATTAAATAAGTAATTTAGTATGAAAATTGCAACCTTTGGGCTATGCTATGGGTAAGGTCTATGCCTTGTGGTCTACGTTATGACCTATGCTTATGGCTTATTGCTTAATGCTATGGTGTTGGCATTATGGTTGTGTTGTGATGGTCTATGGCTTAATGCTTATGTTTGTTGTTGTTGTTGTTATGGTCTATAACTTATGCTTTATCAAATTATTGCCTTATGGTCTATGATAATACTTATGAACTAGGCTTATGGCTATAGATTAATGCTTAGGCTTCAATGCTTATGCTTCTGAGCTAGTGGCTTTATTGAGCTAGTGGCTTCTATGCTTATGGTTTATGCCAATGCTTATGGTTTATGGCTTCAATTATTATGGTTTATGCCCCAAGGATTATGCCTATGCCTATGGTCATATGTTTATGATTATGGTTTATGACAATGCTTATGGTTTATGGCTTCAATTATTATGGTTTATGACCCAAGGATTATGCCTATGCCTATGGTCATATGTTTATGATTATGGTCATGTTTAGTGAGATTCTTATGGCTCTATAATTCAATTCCTGACACCTACGCTAAGCTTCTATGATTCTAAGCTTTACGCTTCTAGGCTTTTGAGCTTCAATGCATATATGCTTGTATATGCCTTATGACTTGGGCTTCTAGTATGCCTTATGCTTCTAAATGGTTCCAAATGAAAATGTCTATGGCTTGTAGCATTATCATTCTATTCTTCTAAATGAAATTTTTTCTATGCTTCTATGGTAAGGAATGCCTTATGCCTTAGGTTTCTAGTATGTCTCTATGCTTATGGATCTAGTATGCATCTATGCTTATGGGATTATGCGTTAAAGTGTTATGGTAATGCCTATGCACTATTTGTTATGGTCATGCATATGCGCTAAAGCATTATGCATTATGGTTATGCGCTAAAGCATATGTGTTTAAGCATTATGGTCATGCATGATGGTAATGCATATGCGCTAAAGCGTATGCATTATGGTCATGCATATGCACTAAAGCATTATGTGGTATGGTCATGCTCTTCCCGAAAGCGTTATGGTCATGCATATGCGTTTAAGCGTTATGGTCATGCGCTAAAGCATTATGCATAGACCTAAAGCATCATGTGTATGCCTAAAGCATTATGCATATATGCGCTAAAGCATTATGCGTAATGCATATGGTCATGCATATGCGCTAAAGCGTAATGCGTTAAAGCATTATGGTCATGTATATGCGCTAAAGCATTATGCGTCATGCTTCATGCATTATGTGTATTCCTACAACGTTTGTGTGCTTAGCCTCATACATATGCACTAAAGCATTATGGTAATGCGTATGCGCTAAAACCTTATGCGTGTTGCCTAAAGCGTCATGCGTATGCACTAAAGCATTATACGGTATGCCTAAAGTGTTATGTGTCATGCAAGCAATGCATCATGCGTCATGCTTTAGCACATATGCCTAAAGTTTTTGTGCGCTAAACCTCATGTCTATGTGCTAAAGCATCATGCTTTTACGTCAAGCATCATGCTCACATGCTTCATGCATTATGCGTCAAGCATCATGCATTATGTGTCAAGCATCATGAAACTACATGACATGATTATGCTCATGTGTTATGCTTATGCGACATGCTTCATGCGATGGCGTCATGCTTCATGCATATGCAACACTATTGATATCATGTAGCGAGGTAGGACGGACAGTGCCCTATTCCGCTTGCAAGCTTCCAGTTCCATGACACTTGCTATTACTAAAACTAAATGCACCCTCTTCATAATGTGAGAGGGTTAATAGCAAGATGGGGCCACCCAGGAAACTTCAACCCGCATACAAAGGGGTGAACACTCCTCGACTAAGTTACATGATATCAATAGTGCTAATGTGTGTATGTATTATGTATGAACATATGCATGGATGTATATGTATATGCATGTATGTGTACTAAAAACCAAGCCCATCCACGGGGAAACTTTACTTTGCAATAAAATAAGTGAAAAACCACACCCATCCATGGGGAAACTTTACTTTACAATAAAATAAATGAAAAACCAAGCCCATCCACGGGGCAACTTTACTTTGCAATAAAATAAACAAAAAACCAAGCCCATCCATGGGGCAACTTTACTTTGCAATAAAATAAATGAAAAACCAAGCACTCACCTATCGATAAATGCAAATGAGAAAGATGTTGAATGTGGCGCGTCGGCGACTGTGCCTTATCCGGCAATGTCCAAGTACATATCCACAATCGCCCCCTACATGGTCATGCAAATTAGACAAGTGTACTCCAATGAAAGTATTAGCACATGTATACACGTGAGCGCATATGCGATAAATTTAGGATATATGCGCATATGCATGCATACATGTGCTTTCATATGCGCCTATGTGTGCACATTAGCGCATAAATGCGCTCATATGCATGCACATTAGCGCATAAATGCGCTCATATGCATGCATGCACATTAGCGCATGTGCTCTCACATGTATGCATACGCACTCTCATGAGCGCATATATGCACTCATGTGAGAGCGCATATGCACGCATGTGCGCTCTCATGAGTGAGCACATATGCGCTCATGTGAGAGCATAGGCGCTCATATGTGTGCTTATGTGAGAGCGCATATGCATGCATGTGCACTCTCATGATGAGTGCATATAATGAGAGTACATATACATGCAGGCATGTGAGAGGGAATATGCATGCATGCTCTCACAAGCACATATGCGCTCATGTGTGTGCTCATGTGAGAGCATATGCACTCATATGTGTGCTCATGTTAGAGCATCTGCGCTCATGAGTGCATATGTGAGCGCTTATGCATGCATGTGGCACATGCATAGCGCATGAGCATGCATGCATACATAAGTGCTTAAGCGCATATGCATGCACATTAGCACATAAATGTGCTGTGATGAGCTCATGTGCACTCATGTAAGTGCATTTGTGGCACATGCATAGCGCATGAGCATGCATGCACACATGCATGCATACATAAGTGCTTAAGTGCATATGCATGCACATTAGCACATAAATGTGCTGTGATGAGCTCATATGCACTCATGTAAGTGCATTTGTGCTATATATATGCACGCATGAGCACGCATATGATGTCGTGAGTGGAGAGTGGACGGGAGAGTAGGAGACGAGAGTCAACAATGTGTGGGTGTGAAGAATGGATAATGGGCACACCACAACCCATGAGTTTTATTCATGTGTTAGAGTTAGGGTGGAACCGGTTCAACGAACCGGTTTCACATTGTATACAAACTACAAATGTTACATAGGGCCTTTACACCCCAACAACCTCCCACTTAAAGGCAATATGCCCGTAGGAGAGTGAGAAAAAAAATACAGCAAGTATACAATGATATACAAGACCAACACAAATCTGTAAATGGCCTCATCCAACACCCATGAGTGATCTGCAGTGTGCAAACCGCTCGGCATGTAAACTCTTCGTCAGAAGATCTGCAGGATTATCATCCGAGTGAAGCTTGACAAGCTGAAGCAACTTGCCATCAATCACCTCACGGATAAAGTGGTACTTCACATCAATATGCTTCGTCTTTGCATGGAAAACAGGATTTCGTGCCAGTTGGATGGCACTCTGACTGTCACAATGCAAGAACGGAACATCACCAGGGAATCCCAAATCTGCCACAAGCCGAGCAAGCCATAAGGCCTCCTTGCAAGCCTCAGCATAGCTGCAACATACTCTGCCTCAGTAGTAGATAAGGCAATGCATCCCTGTACACGAGATATCCATGAAATTGCACCACCTGTAAAAGTGAAAACATAACCGGTAGTAGACTTCCGGTTATCTGGATGACCCGCATAGTCTGAATCTGTGTACCCATGAACAATGGCATCATGCTTACCAAAGCAAATGCACATCTCCTTCGTACCCTTCAGGTATCTCATGACACCTTTCACTGCATCCCAATGTTTCTTCCCAGGGTTTGCCATATAATGACTCCCACTGCAAAGGCAATGTCGGGCCGTGTAGCAACTGTCAGGCTAAAATCTGAGAGGGTTTTTTGGTCAGTGTACATATGGTGCGTGTGGTTTGCAAATAAATTTTGCCCTGAATGCCCTGGCAAGTGTACAGGCTGGGTGGTTTGGTTGAAAGCTGGTATTTGCACGTGTTTTTTCCGGAGAAAATGCTGGAGATCTAGGAATTTTATTGCAATGGTGTGGTGTGCAGATGGATACTAAATGCAGGGCACCGACGACTGGAATGGTAGGGTTTGGTGTTAATGATGCTGATCATGAGGCCGTGCGCAGCTCTTGTCCGTTTTGGAAAGTAGTGGTGCTGCACATGAATTTGAAAAGCAAGGAAAGTTGGTAGTGGGTGGCCATAATTATGTGGTTTGGAGGCTTTTTAGAAAAATATTAAATATATAATATGGCCAATTTAAACAGCCACGTGAAGGCATGGGTGGTCGCCAGCTTAGAGCTCTAGAAGCTGGTGAAGGTGTTGAAGGCGTGAATGAAGGAGGTCGCCAGAGGAGTCGCAAAAAAGAGAGCCGACTGGCTGCCGTGTGTCTGTGGGGGGCGCTTGCTGCAGAGTGAGCTAGAGGGGCCGCCGTGTGCCAGACAAGTGCTTGGAGGAGCGTGAGGAGCTGCAGAAGAGAGACCGCCTGGCGACTGGGGAAGCCAGGGAGCTGAGTACAAGAGGCCGCCTTGAGAGAGAGGCGAGTGCAGCCATCCAGAGTGGAGCTCCAGGCGGGGGTCGTCGCCTTGCAGGAAAGAGAGAGTCGCCTTGCGAGTGGGCTGCAACGCCAAGAGAGAGTCGCCTTGCTGACAGTGAAGAGCCTGGGGAGAGGCGAATGGCTGCTGTGTGTGTGAAGTGCCGGTGTCAAAGTACAAGGGCTGGAGCAGCCGCAGGTCTGTAGAGAGACGCCAGGGGACAAGGTGTGCCTACCTGGTGTGTGGAGGCGACGACTGGCTGACAGCTACGGTGGGTTTGCAGAAGCGAGGAGACAGAAGTAGCCGCCTTCTTGTGTGGGCTGACAACGTGGGGTTGGTGCAAAGAGGCGCAGCTGCAAAGCGCAAGTGTGAGGCGCTGCTGGCGAGGACAAATGAAGGGTGCGCAGCCGCCCAAGGTGTAAAGGCAAGTGGGCAGCCGACGGGCTGAAGGTAAAGAGTAGCCGAAGGTGAGTCGGCAGTTAGCAAAAGGGAGAAGGTCACCGTGTGCTGCAGAGAGAGCAGAGAAAAGGTGGCCAACAGCAAGTGAAGGTGTGAGTCGTGTGGTTGCTAGGCGAGTCGGCAATCAGGAGAAGAAACCAAAGGGCCGAGAGAAGGGCTGGAGTACAGCCGGGTGAACAAGAGAAAGAGGCTGCAGGTCTCTTGTGTGATGGTGATAGTATGGGCTGATGATTGGAGCAGCATATAGGGCTGCTGTTTGGAAGGGATTGAGTGATGTGGCTTGGGCTAGATATCTGAGGATGCTGCGGTGAGCAGTGGGTCGTGGTGTTGAGGATTGTGCAAGGCTCTGGTGGTTGGTGAGACTGCTGGTCACAACATACAGAGAGTGGGAGCTGCTGAGTGAAGGTTAGCTGGTGTGGGCGCCTTCTGGAGAGAGTAGCTGGTCTTGTGTGGGCGATGATTGCAGGCAGTGCGTGGATGCTGACCAGAGAGGGAGCCTTGGGTTTTTGTGTGTGTTGGATGCAGAAGAGGTGCTGATGTGTGGGCTGGAGACAGTGGGGCTCGCCTACGACAATTGGCAGATAGCAGCAGACAGAGAGTAGCCAGGCTACAGAGAAAGTGAAGAAGGGTTGCTGGTGTGGGCGCCCTCTGGAGATTACAGGGACCGGGAGACAGAGGCTTGGTCGTCAGACGCAAGGGTGTATTCCCTTGGCAGTAAATCCTGGCCGGAGTCCTGGTCTTTGGTGTATTTGCTGAGTTTGTACATGATTGATGCTGTTTGTGTTTTTTGCTGAATGATCATCTGTCCTTCATGGTTTTGAGCTGTCTTATGGTGTGGGTGGGTGGCGAATGTTGAGAGAGTGTTCCAGCCGGTGGCTGGTGGTGCCCCGTTCGTGGTAGTTTTTCCAAGTTTGGGAGGTGGAAGAGCTATAGAGGCAGGTTCTTTCTTCTTTTTTTCACCTCACAGCAACCATGGCATACATGAGACTACCGCAAGCTGAAGCATAAGGTATCTTGGCCATCTCTGCCCTCTCAGAATCACTCTGCGGGCTGTCCTTAGCACTGAGTTTCACGTGTGGAGGCAACAGAGTAGAAATAGTCTTTCCCCCCTCCATATGAAACCTATGCAAGACCTTGCCAATGTATTCCTCTTGAGACAAATAAAGCAAATGCTGATTTCTGTCCCGAGTGATACGCATACCTAAAATGTGGCTGGCTGTCCCAAATCCTTCATGTCGAAGGTCTGATGCAAACCCTTTTTTAAGACATCCATCTCCTTGAGAGATTTACTGGCAATAAGCATATCATCAACATATAAAATGAGAATTAGCAAACTACCATATGATACCCTCTTGGTGTACAAGCTTGGTGTACAAGCAGTGATCTGTGTCACTTCGCCTGAAGCCTTGGGATTTCATGAAAGCATCAAATTTATGATACCATTCCCTTGGTGCCTATTTCAAACCATAAAGGCTCTTCTTGAGCTTACTCACAAGATCCTCTTTCCCCTTTACTGCAAAACCCTCAGGCTGCTGCATGTATATCTCCTCATGGAGATCACCGTGAAGAAAAGGAGTCTTCACGTCCATCTGGACCAATTCCATGTTCTCATGTGCAACCTGTTGAGATATCGAGCTCGTCTAGTGAGGCGGTGGCCACTGATGACCCGCCTGGGGGATAGGCCCCACACTTACACCACTGGCATGGTTGGTGAGATCATGGGAGATATGCGGCCAGTGGGATGACAGGCTGTGTGACAGCCATTCTAGAGACTGGCATAGTTATAGCGCCAGCTCATTTAGTCGGGTTCACACTATAGAGAACCCGTGTATGTATTGGTTGAGTACCTTTCATATTATGTGTACTCTTATCTTGTATATGGTGTGTTGAGTGTTGAGTAGAGAAGAAGAAGATTTTCAGCCTCTCACCTTGTGTATTCTCTATTAGGGTTTTGTGAGTGTGTGTGTGTGCTTGCAAGAGCTCAAGCTCTCTTCCCCCCTGCATCTTTTCATGGTATCAGAGCCTGGTTCGTGCTAAGGGCTGAGCTGCAAGCAAGAGAACCACAGGAAGCGGTACGAGGGTAAGAGCTTCAACTACTCTTCCCTATTGTGTTGGTGACTACACCCTTGTCGGGAGCTCTACGGGAGGCACCGGCAAACGATCTCCGATTGAGGAGCTTTCTTCGCGGGAGTGAAGCTATAGGGCAACTATACAGTCCTACGGAAAACGCGTTTCGGGCGCGTCTGGACCTCCGTTTTTCAGAAAGCAGGCGATTTCGAGCACTGCGGGTAAGTCATCGATTCTCTGCAGAACTCTGTTTTAAGAACTGCAGGAAGACAAATTGACTGTGCAGACACTGTGGGTGCTGCAAAGAGGTCTACAGTTGCCATTGGGTGTATGTATGCACATTGAAGTCACTGGTTGTGACATTTGAGTGGACTGCAGTACCGCTGTGCAGAAAATACAGCAGTTGTGCAGGAAAAACCAGAGTGTAGTTTCTGGTAAAATTGTGTGTTTGGCAAGATGTCTAATGATGGCATAACACAGATTGTGGCTGAGAAGCTAGATAAGAATAACTTCCATGCTTGGAGGTTCAGGTTGACGAATTTCCTGATGGGAAAAGGCTATTTGGACTACATAGAAGGTGAGTATGAAGAGGCACCGGAGATACCGGAGATAAATCCGACTGCTGCAGATGTGAAAGAGTTTAAAGACTGGAACCAAGGAGCCAGGAAGGTTATGTATTGGCTTTCCATTAGTATACAGGACACCATGATTGGGCACATTCAGGATGCCAAGTCCCCCAAGGAGGCGTGGGACACCTTGGTAAAGCTTTATGAAACAAATACCAAGGCACGTAAGATACAGTTGAAGAATGAACTTCATACTGTGGAGAAAAAGAGCATGTCTGTGAATGACTATGCGTTGAAGATAAAGGGTATTGTGGAATCCCTTGCATCTATTGGTGTGTCAGTAGATGATGATGACAAGGTGGAAGTCTGTCTACGTGGTCTCCGGCCACAATACAAGGCGTTCAAGACGTCTATTCAGACTCGGGAAAACATTCCCAACTTTACAGATTTGGTGTCTATGCTGATTATCGAAGAGAAGAACTTGGGTGAAGACCAACAGTCTTCACAAAGCAAAAACAGCTCAGAGCAACAGGCCTTCTACACGAGTTCAGGAAGAGGACGAGGTAGAGGAGGCCGTGGACGCGGTCAAGGAGGTGGCCAAACAGGTAATTAGAATTATGGCCAGCAGCAGCAGCAACAACAACAGTCCCAGAATCAACAACAACAACACGCAGGTGGAAGAGGCAAATTCAGAGGCAGGGGGAGTCAAAGAGGCCGTGGAAATTGGCAAAGGCAATATAATGATGCACGTGAATGCTATTACTGTGGTAAGCCTGGACATGTGCAGTCAGAATGTTATAAGAAGCAGGCTGACATGCAAAATGGGAAAGTGCAGCAAAACAACTATGCATCCTCAAGCAGAAATAATGAGGATAATGAAAGGTTGTTTGTTATGCAGCATGTCGTGAATGCCATGTCTGAAAATGTTGATGCAGCACAAAAAGATAATGTATGGTATGTGGATTCAGGCGCTTCGAACCACATGACAAGTCATGGGGAGTGGTTCAAGGAGATGAAAAACCCGGAAAGACCAGGTTTTGTGGAAACAGGGGATGACACTGCTCATCCAATTGCCCACGTTGGAGATGTGCCATTGTCTATGCAGGATGGCAAAATGAAGTACCTTGCAGATGTACTTCATGTACCGAACATAACAAAGAATCTAGTTTCAGTTGGCCAGATGATTGAGCAGGGTTTGCAGGTTCGGTTTAACCCTGATGGGTGTTATGTTGAAGATTTTAAAGACAAGTGCAGGTTGGTTGCAAAAGGCAACAGAGTGGGCAGAATGTTTACGTTGAATGTAGACATGCCTGAAATGAGTGCTGCGATGTTTGCAAATGGTTCAGGAGTTGTTGCAGACACAGACATATGGCATAAAAGAATTGGACATGTAAATGTGCAGAGATTGAAGTCTATGCAGACAAAAGGAATTGTGACAGGGCTGCCAAAATTTAAAGTGGAAGGTATGCAGAAAATATGTGAAGCATGCCAATTTGGGAAGCAAACAAAGCATGTGTTTCCACGTAACAGATATGTGAGCAGAAATGCACTAGATGTTGTGCATTCAGATGTATGGGGTCCTACGAAGACCATATCTATGGGAGGCTGCAGGTACTATGTGACTTTCATTGATGACCACACAAGGAAAGTGTGGGTATATTTCATGAAGGAGAAGAGTGAGGTGTTCACTCACTTTCAGAATTTCAGATTTTTGGTTGAAAAGCAAACAGGAAAATATGTAAAGTGCCTAAGGTCAGATGGAGGGGGAGAGTACTTCTCCAATGAGTTCTCTGAATATTTGAAGAAGAATGGTATTCGGAGACAGTATACATGCAGATACACTCCGCAGCAAAATGGAGTTGCTGAGCGAAAAAACAGGCACATTGCTGAGATTGCGCGAGCATTGATGGAAGAGAAGAATATGCCGCATTGCTATTGGGCTGAGGCTGTTTCTACAGCAGTATACATCATGAACAGGACTCCAACTGCAGCCATACATGATGTAACTCCAGAGGAGAGGTTTACTGGCAGAAAACCAGATTTGTCTCATCTGAAAGTCTTTGGATGCATTGCATATGTGCATGTGCCAGATGAGCTGAGAACTAAGCTGGATCCGAAAGCTGAAAAATGTGTGTTTATTGGATATTCCCTTGAGCAAAAGGGATACAGGTGTTATAACCCTGCTACACGTGAGTTGAGGGTAAGCAGGGATGTTGTGTTTGATGAGATGAGCAGCTGGTATGTTGCTGAAAAAGAAGCTGTTGGGGCTGATGTGAGTGGAAGTGTGGTTGCACAGAATGCAGGTCAGCAATCACAGTCTTTGAGTGGACCAGGAGAGTCCTCATCTAGTGGGTCTATTGATAGACCATGGAGTGGCAGGCTGCGTCATAATACCAGTCCTGTAAATGTGATTACTACATCACGTAAAGGAAAAGAGAAAATTGTTGAGCCCCTTGGTATGCCTGACATTTCTGCAGGGCATTCTCATGTTGATGGAGAGTCTAGTGGCTCAGATATGAGCCGTGATGAGGAGCTTGGGATCCCAGCTATGAGAACACCTATGATGGTTATGTGGCACATCACTATGCATATATGGCAAAGGTTGTGCAGATTGTTGAGCCCACATGCATTGATGAGGCTATTGGAAATGTGTGTTGGGAGAAAGCTATGGATGAGGAGATGGATGCACTATATGGAAATGAAACTTGGGATTTAGTGCAATTGCCAGAAGGCAAGAAAGCCATTGGATGCAAGTGGGTGTACAAAGTTAAACATAACAGTGATGGAAGCACAAACAGGTACAAGGCTAGATTGGTAGCCAAAGGATATGCGCAGACATATGGGATTGATTATGAGGAAACTTTCAGCCCAGTTGCCAAGATGGCAACGGTGAGAGTTGTGATAGCAGTGGCTGCGTCAAAGAAATGGTCTTTACATCAGATGGATGTAAAGAATGCATTCTTGCATGGGGATTTGCAAGAAGAGGTGTATATGTTGCAGCCACCTGGATATGAGGATGTGGGTCACCCCGAGTATGTTTGCAGGTTGAAGAAAGCCTTGTATGGCTTAAAGCAAGCACCAAGAGCATGGTCTGACAAGATTTCTGAATATCTTGTCACTATTGGCTTTCATGTAGCCAATGCAGATTTCTCATTGTATGTGAGACATGGTGATAGAGGGGTTGTGCTTGTTGTCATCTATGTAGATGACTTGATCATTACGGGGGACCATGATGCAGAGATTTTTGATGTAAAGATCTTGCTTAGACAGAATTTCGAGATGAAGGATCTGGGGGAGCTCAGATATTTCTTGGGCATTGAGGTGATTAGGTCACCACATGGTATTGGATTACTGCAGAGACAGTATGGCTTGGACATGTTATCCAAGTATGGTATGACAGGCTGTAAGCCTATTTCTGTGCCATTGGATCAGAATGGCAAGTTGAGTGCAGATTCAGGAGAGATCTTGGAGGATCCTACTATGTACAGGAGCATAGTAGGAAGTTTGATCTACATGACGATCACCAGACCAGATTTGAGCTATGCTGTTGGGTTGGTGAGTCAGTTTATGCAGGTTCCACGGAAACCGCATTTGGATGCTGTGAGACGCATACTGAGGTATGTGAAGTCTACTTTACATTGTGGACTATTCTATGAGACTGGGACAGAGATATGTGTACATGGGTACACAGATGCTGATTGGGCTGGTAGTATCTCAGACAGAAGATCTACCAGTGGATTCATGTTTTCTTTGGGGAGTGCTGCTGTGACTTGGAGCAGCAAGAAGCAGCCTACGGTTGCTCTATCGAGTACAGAGGCCGAGTACAGAGGAGCTGCTATGGCAGCATGTGAGGTAGCCTGGTTGAGAAAGCTACTTACAGATTTGGGTCTATCAGTGGATAGACAAGTTGTCATTTTCTGTGACAACATGAGCAGTATACAGTTGGCCAAGAACCCAGTATTTCATGCTCGTACGAAGCACATAGAGGTCCATTACCACTTCGTCAGAGAGAAGGTCTTAGCAGGAGATCTTGACCTTGTTTATGTCAGCACAGAGGATCAGGTAGCTGACATCTTCACCAAAGCATTGGGTACAGAGAAGCTCCGCAGATTCAGGGCTTCGCTTGGTGTACATGAGATGGAGTTGAGCTCGAGGGGGAGTGTTGAGATATCGAGCTCGTCTAGTGAGGCGGTGGCCACTGAGATGACCCGCCTGGGGGATAGGCCCCACACTTACACCACTGGCATGGTTGGTGAGATCATGGGAGATATGCGGCCAGTGGTGGGATGACAGGCTGTGTGACAGCCATTCTAGAGACTGGCATAGTTATAGCGCCAGCTCATTTAGTCGGGTTCACACTATAGAGAACCCGTGTATGTATTCGTTGAGTACCTTTCATATTATGTGTACTCTTATCTTGTATATGGTGTGTTGAGTGTCGAGTAGAGAAGAAGAAGATTTTCAGCCTCTCACCTTGTGTATTCTCTATTAGGGTTTTGTGAGTGTGTGTGTGTGCTTGCAAGAGCTCAAGCTCTCTTCCCCCCTGCATCTTTTCACAACCAAGGCTAAGACAGTCCTCAAGGTAGTCATCTTAACCACAGGAGAAAAGATCTCATCAAAGTCAACACCATATTCCTGCTTAAAGCCTTTGGCAACCAGTCTGGCTTTATACCTCGGCCTAGCATTTGGTATCTCTTTGAGCCTGTAAACCCATTTGCATGGCAATACTTTTTTACCATTAGGCAATGGCACCAAATCCCAAGTTCCATTTTTCTTCTGAGAATCTATCTCTGACTTCATGGCAAGCTCCCACTTGAGCTTATCATGCCTCTGCATTGCTTCCTTGAAGCATGAGGGTTCACCACTATGCTGGCTGTTCAGCCTGCATATCATCATCATTTGGCATGTGTCCTTCAAGGTACGGTTGTAAGATAATGTCAGGAAGCTCGTCAAGCGGTGGCATAACATTTGGGAAATCGTTTCCCTCTTCCTGCTGGTCATCAAGACCATCATTTGCAGTATGATTGGGCTGATTTTGGGGCTGTTCTTGCTGCGGTAGCCCTCTCGTTTTGCTGTCCAGGATGTGCATCTTCATCATATACAACCCTTCTGCCTTCTGGAGCATTCATGGGCTGTTTGTGCATGCTATTTTCATCAAAGATCACATCATTGCTGCGTATGACTTTCCTTTGTGCGGGATCCCAAAGTCTATATCCCATCTCCCCATCATCACCATATCCTAGGAATACACACTTATGAGACTTAGGCTTGAGTTTGTTGCACAAATCCTTGCGGATATGTACGTACGCTACGCAACCAAAGACTCGTAGATGCTTATAAGAAGGAGGCTTTCCACTCCATATCTTTTCTGGCACCTTATTATCCAGCCTCTTATTAGGCGATCTGTTGATGAGGTGAATGGCCGTTTGCATGGCCTCTGCCCAAAATCCATGGGATAGTGCAGCATGTGACAACATTGACCGAACCTTTTCCTGAATGGTTCGATTCATACGCTCTGTAGTTCCATTTTGAGGTGGGTTATAAGGAGCAGTGATCTCTCTTT
The DNA here is from genome assembly GCF_041138505.1 of Cibotium barometz. NCBI lineage: Eukaryota > Viridiplantae > Streptophyta > Polypodiopsida > Cyatheales > Cibotiaceae > Cibotium > Cibotium barometz. The sequence goes on from NC_141106.1 coordinate 2,510,402, forward strand.
TAATACCCTTGGAGTCACAAAATGCGTCAAACTCCTTCGACACGTACTCCCCTCCATTGTCAGAACGCAGGCATTTGAGTGTCTTACCCGTTTGGTTCTCAACCAAGGCAAGCCACTTCTTAAATTTCGTGAAGGTATCACTCTTCAAATGAAGAGGACTGGCCCACACTTTACGTGTGGCATCATCAATGAATATAACAAAATACTTTGCCCCCCCAAGTGATAGATTTGGCATTTCACATGTGTCTGTATGCACAAGCTCTAACTGTGAGCTTTTCTTACCCAAACCCCTCTTATGAGGACACATATTCTGTTTACCATAAATGCAGTGCTCACAATTTTTCAAATCTGAAAATTTAAGAGACGGGATGTAACCAAGACGAGACAACTCTTCCATTCCTTTGACACTCATGTGTCCAAGCCGGCTATGCCACAATGAAACCTTTGGCAGCTCGGCAACAGAAGCATCACCAGATACAACAATTTTTCCAGCAACTAATGGATATAGAGTGTCCATCTTAGGACCCCTAGCAACAACCATGGAGCCCTTTACTATCTTCCACTTCTGAGCACCAACAAAGGTGGTGTGATATCCCATATCATCAAGCTGTCCCGTACTAATGAGATTCTTCTTAAGTTCAGGGATGTAGCGAACATCATGAAGCATGAAAGCTGAACCATCACAGAGCTGCAATTTCACATCACCCATTCCCTCTATGAGGCATGCATGATTATCTCCCAAATACACATATTGAGGCTTCCGAACACGGTACTTGCTGAAGCTGTCCTTGAAAGGAGTAACATGGAAAGAAGCCCCTGAATCAATCAGCCATGTGTTAAGATCTGAGAGACATCCCGCATGTAGAGAGTGTGCACTGATAGTAGAGGTAAAAAGAAGATCTGAAGAGCAGTGGTTGCCATCAGACACATAATTCAGCTCCTCTATCTTGACAGCAGACTTTTTAGAATGAGGCACAATGGCCTTCGAATCATCACTTGCATCAGCCTTTTGCTTGCCCTCGTTCTTTTCTGCTTTCAACTTCCAACATTGTTTTTTAAGATGTCCCTTTTTGCCACAATGATCGCATTCAACATCCTTTTTGGAGCGGGACTTGCTCCTACCATTTCTGTCCTGACTCTTGCCTCTATTCTTGGTTCGGCCACGTGCTTGCAATGCATTCCCTTTCCCACTTGAGTTGTTCTTTCGATTCATATCTTCCTGCAGGATGGCACCCTCCACATCTGCCACATTTAAGAGAGGATTGGAGTTGCTTGTGGCTGTCTTGAAAGTGTCCCAAGATTCTGGCAATGAACCTAAGAGAATTACAGCCTGTACCTCCTCATCTAGTTTCAGCCCTTGTGCAAGCACTTGGCTAAAGATGCTTTTAAACTCATTTATGTGTGCACTGACTGATGTTCCCTCTTTCATCTCAAGGCTTGTAAGCTTCTTGAGCCAGTAAACCTTGCCGGTGGCACTCTTTTGAGAGTAAGTGTTCTCTAACCGCCGCTGCCACATTGCCCATGCATTGGGCATATCTTGTATCCCAGGAAGAAGAGAATCCACAACTGATAGCATGAGTGTGGAACGCATAAGCTCATCACCGTTGAGCCATTGCTCATCACTAATGGCGGAGGGCTTGACACCCTTTTCCCTTTGACACCCTTATAGGGAGATGCTGACTCTTCTGCAACAAAACATTGTACACCTGGGTCCTCCAGATGTAATAGTTCTTAGCACCCTCAAGCTTTCGGATGTGGAGCAAAGATGAGCTCTCTCCTGATGAAGCCATATCAGCATAGAACCAAGAAATAAAGTGTATGACTCCCTGCAAGCACTTAGAAGTGCTCAGCAAAGTATCTCCAAAGCGCGAAAACACTCCCAGATAAATAACACCTCCCACTTGCTGTGCAGAAACGGTACAGCAAGCTTTAATGACACTTATAGCACTCGAAATGCGGTACAGCAGTAGGAAAGCTCCACCAAAACTGTCCAAAAACAGTAAATGACTGTTTTACTCAGAAAATGGCACAATTTTCCCAACTTAAAGTGCTCAATTAGTGACCAAAAGGCATGTAGCAGTCCCCCAAACTGTGGCAAACAATTCAGAACTGTAAATAGGCAAAAGCCCCTTGATTTGAACACTTTTGACAAGGTTTATGGCATGTACTTCTTGCTGCAGTTTGTTGAATGCACAATAACACCTCTGTCTTCAAAAGCCCCTTGATTAGAGCTCAATTTCTGAACATGTGAGGCATGTATGGCATCCAATAGCTTCCTCCTAAACGCATATGCATCCAAACCATAAAAGACCTTTGAACGGCAAGTGCTATCCAAGCACAATAGGCATCAATGCATAAATAGCATACCCACTGGTGCAATCATAGTGTCATGAAAAACATGCTCATACATGAGCACATAACCGCATCCGGATGTGTATCAATCCGAACAGCCACATCTCAAATCAGCACTTACATACACAAATGCAAGCTAAATCAGCTCTTAAAGAGCACCACAATGTGACATACATGTCCAGAAACGCAAACTGCACAATGCTCTGCAGTGTAGACATCCAACTGTCAAAGTTCTTATGAGTAGGAAAAATGCTGTAGGTTGCTGCAGAAAATTCAGAGTTCAGAATTTCAAAATTCTGATATCACCAGCGCGTCCGGAACATGTCAAAACCCCAGAAAAGAGTCCTGGGTTGCGTGATTCCGAGTCCGAGTGAGGGAGATATGAGTAAAACAGTGTTTTTCGGGTCGAAAAACACACCTGCGAAAATACAGATCTGCAATCCTCTCCACAATCTGGCACTCACCATGCATAGACACTTGCCAATGAAGCTTCTCTCAAGCTTGGGAATGGCTCTCAAGCTTCCATGAGCTTAGATCTGGTGAGTAGATGCACAATACTGCTCCCGCAATGTCGCACACACACTGTGCTCAAGAGAGCTACTGAAGAGCTCACAAGCTCTCTAATCTCCTCCACAAAAGGGCTCATACACAAAGCTCCTCTTTGTAATCTCCTCTATACACTCCTCAACCTGCTCAAGGCTCCATAGCCGAGCTACACGCTCCAAGCTCCGCTCTCACACGCACACCCTCTGCACGCCAAGCTCTGATACCAGTTGATGTCGTGAGTGGAGAGTGGACGGGAGAGTAGGAGACGAGAGTCAACAATGTGTGGGTGTGAAGAATGGATAATGGGCACACCACAACCCATGAGTTTTATTCATGTGTTAGAGTTAGGGTGGAACCGGTTCAACGAACCGGTTTCACATTGTATACAAACTACAAATGTTACATAGGGCCTTTACACCCCAACAGCATATTGTGCGCTTTTGCCGCACAGGTCGTAGCTAGGGACTTGTCGAACACCGTATGCGAGCCACGAATGGCTGCAAGCATACAACCAGGAAAGCAAGCTCAAACAGAATGCAAAAGGTGTGTCACTCATCGCTCAACCGCCGCCTTGAAGGATTCCCGTGTCGCAGCAGTGAAGGAGGAGCCGCCGTCGCCGCTCTACCGCCTCTCCGCCGCCGTGCCGCTACATAGTGCTCGATCGCTCTCTCTCTCTCTCTCTCTCTCTCTCTCTCTCTCACACGCAGGAGAAGGAAACCAAGAGGATAAGGCAAGAGTACTCTTGTATTCAACACATGAGAATGAGGGTTTTTAGGGTTACATTTGACTCTTATAGGTGACTTGGCCGTTCACACATGGGCGCCCATACATGCCCGGCCGATCCTAACCCTTACCTTGCTGATATTCAAGGTGCGCCTCTCATCAGCGATCACCCAATCCCTTTATCCTTAACATATGGTGCCGACAAGCCCGGCCCATGACTCAGAATATTTAAATTAATGACGTAAAACATAGTACGTCTCAATGTCCATCAAAGGTTAACATGCCCCCCTTCCTGATGTAGATTCCGTCCTCGGAAGCTATGGTATGGTAAGCTCGATAGGGTTGTTGTGGTAGACCGTCTGCAAAACAGGGAAGTAGAGTGAAAGTATGCTGGAATTCGAAAGATATAAAGTGTATAAATTCAAGCATGTTAGACCACAATGGATGTTTCTATGAGAACTTAGTTTAAGGGGTCACATGAATGAGCTAGTGTAGCAAATTAACAGGAGTTTAAAATTATTGAAAGTAAATCAAGAGTTTACAAGGTGTCAAAGGTTAATCAAGGTTTATAACTAGCCTAAGTCAAGGAAAATAACCAAGCTTAATAAATAAACAGATGACCACATTGTGTCTACTCTAAGAACAAGTTAATACCACGAGCCTAGGGACACAAGAAACATCAGAGTTACAGGAGCCTTTTGCCTTTATTTCTTTATGCACGTGACAATTTTTATACACAATGGCGACCTTCCTAAGGCAAAACTAACATCGATCTTGGTACCATGTTTAACACAAAGCATTCTCCAAGAATCTATTAGCTCACTTTAGGCAAGGCTACTCCCTACCAACCAAGGCATCAGTGTGGAGTAGAATACTCCCCGCCTCGTAAAAGGAAAGCAGCTACCCACCCGAGAAAGAGCAATGTAACATCGCGATGGATCCCTAAAAAATTATTAGTAGCCCAAGGGTACTACGAGGGGAATGACCAGATTTGGGTCCCTAAACATAAGCTGAATCCCTCTACATCACCTGTAAAACCTTGCAAACCATTTGTTGCCACCCCAATGACAATTCAAGACCGTGGTAAGGGAAAGGTAACAGAATGCTCCGCACCACTTCTTCCAGAGTTAGTTTGGATTCCCAAACGATATCGATCATTACCACCTAGCTCAGGAAGGGGGGAGCCACATGAAGCTTCTAGCTCCTCATGCCAGGCACACACTCATATAGAAGTTTCTACATGCTCTACACCTACTCTTGTCAACACCCAACAAAAAACCGATGAGTCTACGTCTCCCCTTGTAATAGTATCGTCGGAAACCATTTCCTCCATTCGTCAATGGGAGCGTACACTACCATCTCTGCAATTGAATGTGGCCACAAGGGTCATAAAAAGCTATCTGCCCACATCACAACCTATGACCCGCTGGACAAATTGGTTCCAAGAGGCTGCAACATCATTGCAAATAATACGATCTACCCAAGGAAAGGGGGAGCATGTACTCACGCTCGACATTCTAATGCTTCCTCCTTAACCTTCTCCCCTGACCATGTAATTGCCAAATTCAAGGGGATGTATATATATAGCTTCATACACAAAAAAAAACAAAAACAAAAACAAAGAAAAGAAAAACAAAAAATAGTAAAAAGAGCAAGAGCACAAAAAGAGGAGAAATATCCGTATACAATCAAGAACTAGATTGACCTGTCATAAACCTACTGATACTATATCTGTGTTTGCAGATATGGCAAATGCACGATCATCATACACTTCATCCACTCCCACCTTTGGTGAGAGGTATCATCTGTACCTTTCTCAGATATTTCACATGTGCTATCCTGTAATTGAAACTGAATGGGATCATATAGATGTACTAGCCAGAGAGAGGAAAATGTTGAGGAATTAGAATGGTTAATTCACCTATTGACCATGACTGACCCCTACTCCATAGAGGAAATATCCCCGATAGCCCAATGCTTTCCTTTTCCACAAGATGACTATCCTCGCATGGTTACATTCTTGATGAGTTTATGCGGATGGGAAAATGAAAAGAAAATATCTGACAATGATGAATGGACAGATAAAACTCATGGCACTACTGAGGTTGACTTTATTTATTTGGATGATGCGGATAGAGGCTTAGCCTTAGGGCTAGAGCCAGGACTCTACAACATCCTCTTACCGTATCCTCAGTGTAGTAGTGTGGTGACTGGTAGGTAGGTTAGTGTTTTCAATTTTTTTCTAGTTTGGATTCCTTAAACGAGTCTTTAATTTTTCACACTGATGTGCCTCTTGAGGTATAGTGCTTGTTAGTTGGTTGTACAGGTGGAAAAGTTTGAGGTGGGTTCGCTTTCAAGTCCTGAGATAGCCGCAACACTCATACATAAATATCTCATCAAATTGCGGGCATTTTTCTCATCGAATCAAGGAGATCTCCAAAATACAGGTGTAATTCTTCCATACCCACTCTCTTTCGTTTTTACTATTCAATTAATTGCATGAACTATAATGCATGACCACATGGAAATTGTCAATGTACTACTTAGTTTTTGAAGTTGCCTGACGTGCTAGTGTGAATCGGTCTAGGGTCAAACCATCTTAATGTTTGACACCTGGCCATGTGTGTGTTGACCTCTAGGACATAGCTTTTACCCCTTTATCGAAAGGATGCAAGACAAATTATAGTTCAGGAGCGAAGATCAAAAGATTTTTTTTTTAAAAGAGCCTACAATAAATGGCAATACAAGTCTATGATGTGCTTTAATGTTGGCTTATCGCCTACGAGATTGACTAGGGGAAGTAGCTATTAACGAAGCTTTTGGGACCCATTTGTATGTGTTTTTTGGCTAAGCGGAGCTTTAGAGACCACCCTGCATGTTTCCACTCTTGGCGTTGAAGCGTTAGAGGGGTGGCAAACAATCAAAGATGGTTTTGCCACTGGACTTTGTGATTTTTCGTTATCTAGCATTTTGTCCAGAGTCGATGGCTTAGGAGCGGGATTTTGAGCGGTCATACTGAGTGTTGGTTCTTGCGTTGTGACTCGTCTGGTTGCCCAATCGATATTGCACTTGGTGGCCAACATCCATTTGCGCCCTAAGTACCAGCAGGCATAACCAAAAAGCTTTGAATTACGGTCCCCTTGTCATAGGCAACCGGAGTGTGCAGAATCCCTGAGACAAGGGTTTTCTTCTTGTTGATACCTTGAACTTGGATAGCACTCTTGGATAAAGGTGGTTTTCCAAGTTGACACCACACGCCATATGATAGCAAATTGTGTTGAGCTCCTGTATCCAATAATGCATTATACAGCACCTCCCCGTAAGGACTCTGTAACTCAATTGGGTATTTTAGAGGTGGGTCAGATTCCAGTGAATCCTCTGTAACTCAATTGGGTATTTTAGAGGTGGGTCAGATTCCAGTGAATCCTCCTCTGCCTCCTCGAAAAATACTTGCGTAATTCCCAAGTGGGCTTCTCGTTGGCGCCTAGCACGCTGTTGACGTTCTTTGGCTTCAACTCTCGCTTGTATTTTCTTAAGCTCAGCTTGTTCTTTAGCTGCCTTCTTTTGATGGATTGCATGTAACTCCTCTTGGCTCAGGGGGTCATAGTATCTTTTGAATTTACTCCCATTAAGGAATCCAATGGTTTCAACTCCGTCGAGAGTCTCCACTCTGGTGGTACCTTGCGGGGTAATTTCACATACTCTATACGGTCCCTTACCAACATATTTGAGCTTCTTCTTTTCGTTTCGCACTCCATACATTAGGACTTTATCCCCAACCTTGATGTCCTTGTCCTTTGGGTGGCGATCAAACCATTTTTTCCTTCTATCCTTCTCCACAAGGGCATTGTACACAACCAATTGTCTTTCTTCATTTAGCCGCTCAAGGATATATAGTCGCTCTACTAAGGGATTACCATCCCAACCCTCTTGAGTAGTGTGCGCTTTTGCCGCACAGGTCGTAGCTGGGGACTTGCCGAACACCGTATGCGAGCCACGAATGGCTGCAAGCATACAACCAGGACAGCAAGCTCAAACAGAATGCAAAAGGTGTGTCACTCACCGCTCAACCGTCGCCTTGAAGGATTCCCGCGTCGCAATGAAGAAGGAGCCGCCGTCGCCGCTCTACCGCCTCTCCGCCGCCGTGCCGCTACACAGTGCTCGATCGCTCTCTCACTCTCTCTCTCTCTCTCTCACACACACGCAGGAGAAGGAAACCAAGGAGATAAGGCAAGAGCACTCTTGTATTCACAACACATGAGAATGAGGATTTTAGGGTTACATTTGACTCTTATAGGTGACTTGGCCGTTCATACTTGGGCGCCCATACATGGCCGGCCGCCCATACATGGCCGGCCGATCCTAACCCTTATCCTACTGATATTCAAGGTGCGCCTCTCATTGGCGATCACCCAATCCCTTCATCCTTTGCATATGGTGCCGACAAGCCCGGCCCATGACTCAGAATAGTTAAACTAATTACATGACGTAAAGCATAGTACGTCTCAATGTCCATCTCATAGGTTAACATGCCCCTCTTCCTGATGTAGATTCCGTCCTCGGAAGCTGTGGTATGGTAAGCTCGATAGGGTTGTTGTGGTAGACCGTTTGCAAAACAGGGAAGTAGAGTGAAAGTATGTTGGAATTCAAAAGATATAAAGTGTATAAATTCAAGCATGTTAGACCACAATGGATGTTGCTATGAGAACTTAGTTTAAGAGTCACATGAATGAGCTAGTGTAGCAAATTAATAGGAGTTTAAAATTATTGAAAGTAAATCAAGAGTTAGCAAGGTGTCAAAGGTTAATCAAGGTTTATAACTGGCCTAATTCAAGGAAAATAACCAAGCTTAATAAATAAACAGATGACCACACTGTGTCTACTCTAAGAACAAGTTAATACCGCAAGCCTAGGGACACAAGAAACATCAGAGTTACAAGAGCCTTTTACCTTTATTTTTTTAATGCACGTGACAATTTTTACACACAATGGCGACCTTCCTAAGGCAAAACTAACATCGATCCTGGTACCATGTTTAACACAAAGCATTCTCCAAGAATCTATTAGTTCACCTTAGGCAAGGCTACCCCCTACCAACAAGGGCATCGGTCTGGAGTAGAATACTCCTCGCCTACCAAGTATCAATAAGGCGATAGGCCAACATTAAAGCACATCATAGACTTGTATTGCCATTTATTGTAGGCTTTTTAAAAAAAAATCTATTTCTTTTGATCTTCGCTCCTGAACTATAATTTGTCTTGCATCCTTTCGACAAAGGGGTAAAAGCTATGTCCTAGCGGTCAACACACACATGGCCAGGTGTCAAACATTAAGATGGTTTGACCCTAGACCTAAGACAATCGTATTCCAAGGTTAACTAAAGACGTCATGCTGCCTAGGAATATTTCCAATAAAGTTAAGCTCATTAATGATTTACACTAGCATGCAAGCAACTAAGTAGTACATTGACAATTTCCATGTGGTAATGCATTATAGTTCATGCAATTAATTGAACAGTAAAAACGAAAGAGAGTGGGTATGGAAGAATTACACTTGTATTTTGGAGATCTCCTTGATTCGATGAGAGAAATGCCTGCAATTTGATGAGATATTTATGTATGAGCGTTGCGGCTATCTCAGGACTTGAAAGCGAACCCACCTCAAACTTTTCCACCTGTACAACCAACTAACAAGCACTATACCTCGAGAGGCACATCAGTGTGAAAAATTAAAGACTCGTTTAAGGAATCCAAACTAGAAAAAACTTGAAAACACTAACCTACCTACCAGTACCACACTACTACTGAGGATACGGTAAGAGGATGTTGTAGAGTCCTGGCTCTAGCCCTAAGGCTAAGCCTCTATCCGCATCATCCAAATAAATAAAGTCAACCTCAGTAGTGCCATGAGTTTCATCCGTCCATTCATCATTGTCAGATATTTCTTTTTCATTTTCCCATCCACATAAACTCATCAAGAATGTAACCATGCGAGGATAGTCATCTTGTGGAAAAGGAAAGCATTGGGCTAATGGGGATATGTCCTCTACGGAGTAGGGGTCAATCATGGTCAATAGGCGAATTAGCCATTCTAATTCCTCAACATTTTCCTCTCTGGCTAGTACATCTATATGATCCCATTTAGTTTCAATTACAGGATAGTCATCTTGTGGAAAAGGAAAGCATTGGGCTAATGGGGATATGTCCTCTACGGAGTAGGGGTCAATCATGGTCAATAGGCGAATTAGCCATTCTAATTCCTCAACATTTTCCTCTCTGGCTAGTACATCTATATGATCCCATTCAGTTTCAATTACAGGATAGCACATGTGGAATATCTGAGAAAGGTACAGATGATACCTCTCACCAAAGGTGGATTAAGTGTGCGATGCTCTTGCATTTGCCATATCTGCAAACACAGATATTACATCAGTAGGTTTATGACAGGTCAATCTAGTTCCTGATTGTATACGGATATTTCTCCTCTTTTTGTGCTCTTGCTCTTTTTACTATTTTTTGTTTTTCTTTTCTTTGTTTTTTTAAAAATGTATGAAGCTATATATATACATCCCCTTGAATTTAGCAATTACATGGTCAGGGGAGAAGGTTAAGGAGGAAGCATTAGAATGTCGAGCGTGAGTACATGCTCCCCCTTTCCTTGGGTAGATCATATTTTTTGCAATGATGTTGTAGCCTCTTGGAACCAATTTGTCCAGCGGGTCATAGGTTGTGATGTGGGCAGATAGCTTTTTATGACCCTTGTGGCCACATCCAATTGCAGAGATGTTAGTGTACGCTCCCATTGATGAATGGAGGAAATGGTTTCCGACGATACTATTACAAGGGGAGACGTAGACTCATCGGTCTTTTGTTGGGTGTTGACAAGAGTAGGTGTAGAGCATGTAAAAACTTCTATATCAGCGTGTGCCTGGCATGAGGAGCTAGAAGCTTCATGTGGCTCCCCCCTTCCTGAGCTAGGTGGTAATGATCGATATCGTTTGGGAATCCAAACTAACTCTGGAAGAAGTGGTGCGGAGCACTCTGTTACCTTTCCCTTACCACGATCTTGAATTGTCGTTGGGGTGGCAACAATTGGTTTGCAAGGTTTTACAGGTGATGTAGAGGGATTCAGCTTATGTTTAGGGACCCAAATCTGGTCATTCCCCTCGTAGTACCCTTGGGCTACTAGTAATTTTTTAGGGATCCATCGTGATGTTACATTGCCCTTTTTCGGGTGGGTAGCTGCTTTCTTCCTACGAGGCTGCTGTTAACGAAGCTTTTGGGACCCATTTGTATGTACTCTTTGGCATAGTAAGCGGAGCTTTAGAGACCACCCTGCATGTTTCCACTCTTGGCGTTGAAGCATTAGAGGAGTGGCAAACAATCAAAGATGGTTTTGCCACTGGACTTTGTGATTTTTTGTTATCCAGCATTTTGTCCAGAGTCGATGGCTTAGGAGCGGGATTTTGAGCGGTCATATTGAGTGTTGGTTCTTGCGTTGTGACTCGTCTAGTTGCCCAATCGATATTGCACTTGGTGGCCATCATCCATTTGCGCCCTAAGTTTACAGTCCCTTCCATGGTACCCGCAGCAGGCATAACCAAAAAGCTCTGAATTACGGTCCCCTTGTCATAGGCAACCGGAGTGTGCAGAATCCCTGAGACAGGGGTTTTCTTCTTGTTGATACCTTGAACTTGGATAGCACTCTTGGATAAAGGTGGTTTTCCAAGTTGACACCACACGCCATATGATAGCAAATTGTGTTGAGCTCCTGTATCCAATAATGCATTATACAGCACCTCCCCGTAAGGACTCTGTAACTCAATTGGGTATCTTAGAGGCGGGTCAGATTCCAGTGCATCCTCCTCTACTTCCTCGAAAAATACTTGCGTAATTCCCAAGTTGGCTTCTCGTTGTCGCCTAGCACGCTATTGACGTTCTTTGGCTTCGACTCTCGCTTGTATCTTTTTAAGCTTAGCTTGTTCTTTAGCTGCCTTCTTTTGATGGATTGCATGTAACTCCTCTTGGCTCAGGGGGTCATAGTATCTTTTGAATTTACTCCCATTAAGGAATCCAATGGTTTCAACTCCGTCGAGAGTCTCCACTCTGATGGTACCTTGCAGGGTAATTTCACATACTCTATACGGTCCCTTACCAGCATATTTGAGCTTCTTCTTTTCGTTTCACACTCCATACATCAGGACTTTATCCCCAACCTTGATGTCCTTGTCCTTCAGGTGGCGATCAAACCATTTTTTCCTTCTATCCTTCTCCACAAGGGCATTGTATACAGCCAATTGTCTTTCTTCGTTTAGCCGCTCAAGGATATATAGATGCTCTACTAAGGGATTACCATCCCAACCCTCTTGAGTAGCAACACGAAGACTAGGAATGACGAATTCCCACGGCATGACTGCTTCTTGGCCATATACCATTTTGAATGGTGTGCAATTAACAGCCACTTTGTACGCAGTACGATAGGCCTATAAAGCTGTTGTAAGCTTTAGATCCCAATCCGTGCAATGAGCTTCAACTGTCTTTGTCAAAACAGAGATTAAGGTCTTGTTGGTACTCTCGGCTTGGCCATTCGCTTGCGGATAGTAAGGAGTAGATTTATGATGGGATATCATGAAATTTGTTGTGAGCTCCTTAATCACTTTATTTATAAAATGCGTACCATTGTCGCTCACAAGTTCAAAAGGACAACCCATTAGGAACTCAATGGAGTCTTCTTGGGCCCTTTAATTTGGACGTTTAGTGAAATGCTTAAAATGCTAATCCATCTTTGACCAAGCCTAGAGGCCTAGTCCTAAAAGCATATATTTGATTTTTCACAAAAACAAAAAAAAATAAAAAAAAGGAGATATTCCTAGATCTGGCCACCTAGGTGACTTTAAAGCTTTGTAATGGGCTGTCAGTCAGTTATCATAGCCTGCAGCAACCTTTTCGAACTCCAAACATTCCAAAAATTCGTCACTTTCTTCCCCCCTTTTTTGTGTGTACACCAGATCTCTTTCTCTCTCTAAATCTTCTCTCTAAAACGCCCTGCACTCCTTCTCCATGGAAAAAAGCGTCTTTCTCTACTCCAAAAGCCATAGCTAACAGATCTGTACTCCTAAATGAGCCTTCTCTCTCCAAACCCACAGTAGTAGCCATGGCTTGCAGGGAAGAAGCTTACCATGAGCATTCTCTCTACAGTACTTGGTCCTCTCTCCACAGCTAGCAGGTCTGTACTCCTAAATGAGCCTTCTCTCTCCAAACCCACAGTAGTAGCCATGGCTTGCAAGGAAAAAGAAGCTTACCAGGAGCATTCTTTCTATAATACTTGGTTCTCTCTCCAAACCCACAGTAGTAGCCATGACTTGCACAGAAGAACCTTTTCATGATGTATTCTCTGTCTATATTGCTTAGCAGCCATAGCTTGCACTAAAGAAGCTTCCCATGATGCATTGTCTCCTTTGCATTTTCGTCTCACCATTGCCAACCCTCTCTATGTTTCTTTGGCTCCGTTTCTGGCTTCTTTCTCTATCCACAATGCAGCTCTAGAGAAGCAACCCTCATCTCCATTCTTCCCATTATTTTTTGATACCATATCCTGCTCCTTCCTCTCCTATTCAACCCAAGCTTACAAGCCTACTTTCTTGTAGATGGCACTACAAGACATCACCAATAAGCCTTCTAAGATCCGCCTTCAGGTTGATTTGGAGACAGAATACGCAACCCTACGCAGTAGGCATGTTGCACCCAATATTTCATACGATTAGCTTCGAATGCAAGGAGCAAAGGCCATTGATCTTTGGATTGATGGAATTCTTTATCCACCAGATCCAATATCTGGTGCCCCTCCACCATTCAAAAGCATAACAAGTTTTCTTAAGTTTGTTGGTGATGGTTTCAATGGGCTTCTTGGCTATTGTAGGAGATTACACATGTTGTGGCTAGATGAGGCAGCTGAAAAGAGGCAAACACAATTTGCCTTCGACCAGCTTCAAGCGGCATCGACTAAGCAGATCAATAGTTTGATGCAGAGGATTAAAGAGCTCTCAGAGGAGCTTGAGGTGCAGAAGAATAATCTAGCGGATCGTGTGCGCACAATAAATCAATTTACCGATAATTATGTTCGTCTTCAACACTCCACTCGTAATCTTCGGCGTCGTGTTCACCATTTCACTCACCTTCCCATGGGATATCACGCAAGGCAAAGAAAACGTAAAGCTGTTGGGTTGCTTTCTAAGACAGCAGGCGCATGCAAGAGGCGTAAACAAACAACCAGGTAAAATTTTTTGTAGGAATTATAGCAGCTTTGAGAAGCAATTAATGAATAAAGCATCTCTCATGGGTGACTCTTGCGATTGTAGGGCTTGTGCAACAGCTATACTAGGATGTAACAATGCTGAGGACAATGTTAATGCCTCCCTTCTTCAGCATGTCCTTCAGGAGAAGGATATTATGGAAATGATAACAGGTTCTGGTAATGATAAGCTGCGGGAGACCCTTCGTCAACATTTCTTGAAGGAAATCAAAGAAATTGTCACACCCAAAGAGATGCTTGATATATGTGACTCAGCAGGTATTAGCCAGAAAGGTTACAGAGCAATGTACAGGTCAATCACTTTAGGGTTGCGAGCAAAGGGAGTTATGCAATCCTTGCTTCCAACACTTTATAGCTTACAGATGGCAAAGAAGTGTGCTAATGGTGATATTGCATCCATGTTCGAGGGTGGGTACAAGTGGGTGGAGGATATTATGCCAATGCCAACAATCAAACCCTTTGAATACAATGCATATAACAATGTCTACATTGACATGGAAGTGCTACAAAAAGCAATGATTCAGTACTATGGCCTCACACTTGAAGAGACAGGTGGAAATGCCGTGTTTGTCTTGAAGCTGGATGAATGTCAAGTGGTTAAAGGTCAAAGACTGGAGCATGTTAGTTTAACCTTGATGAGCTGAGCACTTAGAGGAAAGCCTTTAGAGACCCAAGAGTTGGATGCAACTGAAGACATCAACAATAGGGGTCAAGGGCATAAGCAAGACTACTACGGCATTCAATCAGAGAAGAACATCTGGTGGCAAGCAGCATGGGTCCTCCCAAAAGAGAACCATGATACCTTGAGGTGGTATTTTGAACGGTCTGGCATTCAACATGTCGTCTCTTGTCAGGTCAATGGTCAGAAGCTTGATGTTCCCGGAATAGGCTGCTTTAACGTTGAATGGCACTTGGGTGGCGATCTAAAAACCTTAAAGTGTATGTTGGGTTGTAAAACAGGTGCGAATACTATATTCTCATGTGTTTACTGTTGTCATTCCAAGACAGCAGTAGACTCGAGTAAAAGGGAAACAACCTAGCAAAGGCAAAAGTCAAAAATAGGTGGGTGCAAAAAAAGCAATCGTTTTTGATGCTGAACAGAGGAAAGGATCAAAGGTATGGCATAATGGCATATTAAGTTGTGACCAGAGCAAGCCACCTAGTCGTGACCAGGAGGACAATGCTTGGAACCCAATCTTGGAAATTCCACTATGTCAAGTGCATGTGTGCACATTACATGCAAGACTCAGGATTTTGGATAAGCTATTGATGCTCCACATAAACTATGTCTGGAACATGGAGCCCGAAGATCGACGAGAAGAGTCAATACGTGCACTAGAGGGTGTACTTTCCTCTATGGGATTACATGCTGGAGCAGTGGTCTTGACAAAGGACAGAAAATCAAACCCTACACAAGACAACCCTAATAAAATTTGCATGGGTGGATCAAAGGCAAGACACTTGCTATCAAACCACTTGGGTTCTCATAGCCACTTGGGTTCTAATGAAAGCTTTGTGAGTTGTGTTACATTCTTTGTTAAGTCCATTTTTTTTGTATGCTCAGTGCCAATGAACATTTCATTTAAAAAATATAAAAGCACTATACACACAGGAAAAAACACACACAAACACACACACACACACACACACACACACATATATATATACACACACAAACATATATACACACACATATATATACATATACAAATATATATACATATGCACATATATATATATATATGTACACACACACACACACACACATATATGAATATTTATATATACAAAAAATGTAGATCCTATAAAGTTACCTAGAGACCCTTATAGAGTGCCTTATGAGCCTCAAGGCCAAAAAAATAAAAAAAATAAAAAAAATGCCATGTGCGCTACGGCGCGTTAATCGCTAGTTTGACCAGGTCAAAATGGCGATTTACGCGCCGTAGCGCACATGGTATTTTTATTTATTTATTTTTGATATCTTTGGTCTGGTGAGGCTCATAAGACCCTTTAGGTGCCCTAACAGCCCCAAAATCTTATATATTTATATAAGATATTATATATATTTATATATATCTTATAATAGCCTTAAAATCTTATAATATCTTATGTCTTATATATATATATATCCTATATATCTTTTATATATATATATGTATATATATATCTTTCAATAGCCCCAGAATCTTATATATATATATAGGTACACACACACACACACACACATATATATATGTATATATATACATATATGTACATATATATATATACATATATGTGAGTGTGTTTACATCTATAAATACAATATTTTTTCATACCGCTCTAACCCAATCTCGATTACTTTTTTTAATCACGATCTCAATTAAAATGAATCCTAAACAATATTTTCTATGATCACATGAACAAAATCTTAAAATTGCGAGGCTTGAAATGGTATATCACAAGTACGCCAGGAAAAATCACAACTTACAATGCACAACAAAAAAAATTTATTAAACTTGGAAGAGAAGTTTGCATTACATCTTTTTAATAAGCTCTTGGAAGAGCTCAGGAGAGAGAGTTCTAGAGGCTGGTTTCTGGCCTAAGCTTTGGAATACATCACTCGGCTCATTGATTCCTTGAGCCTGAGAAAGGGCACAATGGCCTAAAACTGAGCCGAGATGGTTGCCCATGAAGCAATACAAGGCAGCTTCCCTAGCTACCAAAATACATTTATTTATGTTCGAGGCTAAGGGGTTCTCCGACAAGACTGCACTAAGTGCTTTACATTTTAGGAGCTCGGCATAGGCGATCTCTGCATAGTCTAAATGAAAAACCCGCACTATGTCGGCTCTGAGGGCAGGTATGTAGTGCCGAAGGGATGCATCTCGACCCTCTGACTTTGGCCGCGTTCCTCCTACGCGCATAGCAAACTTGTCCACTTCAAAAGCAGTCTGTCAACATGTCAATATAGAAGTTAGGAAGCGTGAAATGATACAACTAAAAATAATTTGCTTTACAACTAAGAAGTAAGGACATACCTCAGTTGCATCGTCACTTGCAACTAGTTGCTCATTCGTCAAGTTTATGCTTCCTTGGTCTTGAGCATCGCCAGCAACCAAGGGCATGTGTGGTTCAAAGGCAGCTACGCTCTCATAGAATTGCACTTCTTGCTTTATTTCAACGAGCGCTTTGGCCACTACAACTTCCAAGGTACTGCTACCAATATCATATGCAAGCGCTTTTGTGAGGTTGTCATCTTCAAAAGAGATTTTCACTTTTCCTTTGTCTTGACCCCCAGCATTCACGGCAATAATAGAAAGTGCCTCATCCTCACGAAACCCGAGTGTCTTGGCAATGTCATCCAAAAACAAAAACTCTTTCCCATCAATAATGATTGGATGCAAAGACATGATAACAAGGTCTGGGACCTCCTCGAGTACTTCATCGCCCTCTAGAACTAGGTCCGGAACCTCCTCGGGGACATTATCTTGTAGAGCCACCAATGCCATTGAGGCCTCCCATTGTTCTGTAACATTCTCTTCCTCAGCATGGGCCTCTTGGACCTGCTCCATTAGCTTTACTTTGCCCTTTTCTTTTTCCTTGCCACTTTCTTTCGCCACACCCCCTTGTAACAGAAGGACCAAAACCATGTCCCAGCTTAGGAAAGAAGTGCCGATGTTGCCCATTTGTAGATCCAGGAGTAAGTCTTCCTCCTCATTTCTGTAGTCCTTTTCTGTGAGGGATTTTAAAAACCTGGATAGGCAAAATCTAAAATTCTTGTCTTCCTTGAATATGTACTTGATGAGGTCAACTGGAACCCATAAGCCCTCATCACCCTCAAACATGATGGAGTACGTGCTGATGTGTTCATCCATATACTGAATGACATCTGTAAAAGCATCCGCGTGTAGATGCATTGTTGCACGCACATCAATTGCTCCCTCAAACATAGGGACGATCTCATCAACCCTATGAAGTAACTCAAGCTTTCCTAGCTGTGCAATAAGTGCGTCAAGTAGAGGTGCCATGTCTATGAGTGATTGGAGGAAATAGAGAGTGTGTGATACAGAAAGGTGTGCGAAATTGAGAGCAAGTGTTAGGAGAGAACGATAATTGTCAATTGATGTAAATGAGTAAAGTATCGTTTATAAATGGGCGACCTTGTTATAAAATTTTTAAAAACTTTTAAAATTTGTAAGTACCAAAAAATTTTAAAAAAATGGTATGCGAAAGCAAGAACGTATCCTTCCATCGCAAGGTCATTTCCAATTTACTAGTGGCTCACGCCACAGATGCTTGTGTGACCAACCTTACACTATCACAAAAAAATAAAACTTGCACAAGACAATTGAAAAACCTTAATAAGACAGTGAGGCAAAAAAATTAAAATTGTATTTACTTCAATTCAAGATTACATATCCAGTGGTTATCTGATAGCTACACAGCCAGGGAAAGTAATTTCTCTACAAAGAAAAGATCGTTCCTGCCTTTTGCGCACTACTCTACCATTGATTATCAAAGCAAAATCACCACTCAGTGAGAATCGAAGAACTAAGTAGTCACGTAAGTTGGCAAGGGACCAGTCATCATTCACAGTAACATCTTCTACATCCCCACCTTGCATGGATATATGTAGCACACCCTGTTCTGTAGAGGTTGTGTCGGAGTCTAACGCCTCCCATTCTCCATTTGTAAGCTTCCATCGCCTGTAAGGAAACGCAATGGACAACTGTTGCTTGGCAATATGATAGCGCATCACAACCTTCTCAACAATTACTCCGCATCTGATGGTGTCTCCATTGTGTTGAACAACTTTTTTATCCCATGCAGGTGATAAGAAACAAGTCAGAGCTCTCTCCCCCTTTGCAATCCATAAAGTTGGGGTACGATGTGTGTCACTTGTACGCTCCTTGTACGGAACAGGTACACAAAGAGATGCAGAGGTATGAAGCAGGTTATGGTTGCTTTGTGAGATCCATATGTGCACTTCATAGCATTTTGCACCTTGCTTTCGATCTGCAAACAAGCCATGGCCACTGAAGCATTGTCTGGAATTGGCCATTCAATAGATGTGAGAGTTGGCGTAGGTTTTGGAACTAATTTTCCAGTACCATTTGCTGTCGTGGGAACCACATATGTATCCTCATAGAAGAAGATGTTTCGTGCAAGAAGTTGTGCAGCTGGACACCCTCCAAAGATTAAACTACCAAGCTCCACATGGTATGCTTCAAAGGTTCCTGAAATTGCCTCCATAGGCTCCCATTCACTATAGTTTGAGGGAAAAATATCTACGCACAGGAACCCAAGAACAATCGAAGAAGTGCTCAGTATACCATTATTAGCACACAATTGATTTAAAAACAAGAATATAAAGTGGTGAAATAACTTACAATTTGCAGGAAATCGTTGACGTTGGTCATGGTCTGCTAGTTTCAGCTCTGTTGCCTTGTAAACATGTTGGACCTTGGCTAGCTTTTTTCCATCACGATCTTGTTTGAGCTCCAATATCCGCCCTTTCCAATGGTGACTTTGTATATCAACGTATCGCTTTGACACCTTGTGGCTTCCTCTTGTACTAGGCTGCATCGTAATCCAATTCCACTTCTCGTACTGTTTGATGTTCCAGTGCCCATCCTCATCTTGACCACTGCTACAAGAGAGAGATTGAATACTGATCGGAGGCCTTCGAGCTCTAGAAGAAGACATCAGATGTATATATTAGAGAGATTATAAACCTTGATGGCAAAGAAAAATAGAATGGTGAGAAAAAAACTTAGACTAGGGAGATGTAAAAAAGAGAAGGAGTTGTAGAGCAAGTTCCAAGGGCTTGGCTGTGCTATTACTGCACTTTGAAAGGGGATATTGGAGGGGGTGAGAGGAGACAATGAGTAAGATTATGAGAGCCAAAGCATTTGCAACTCAAGCTTCCATAGCTTGGCTCCACTGTTACACTCTGTAAAAGGAGGTTGGACAAGGTAGAAGGATGTAAGTGAGGATCAAACTTCCCTAGCTTCTGAGAGGAGGTTGCAGATCAAGCTTCCATAGCTAAGCTCTGCTGTTACACTCTGTAAAAGGAGGTTGGACAAGGAAGATGGATGAAGTAAGGAAATGTAAGAGAGGATCAAACTTCTATAGCTTCTGAGAGGAGGTTGCAGATCAAGCTTCCATAGCTAAGCTCTGCTGTTACACTCTGTAAAAGGAGGTTGGACAAGGAAGAAGGATGAAGGAAGGAAATGTAAGTGAGGATCAAACTTCCATAGCTTCTAAGAGGAGGTTGCAGATCAAGCTTCCATAGCTATAGATCTAGGTTTCTGAGTGAAGAGAGAGGTAGATCAAGAGGTAGAGAGCTAAAAGTAGTCTAGAGAGTGAAAAACGCCCTGCTATGAGAAAGGGGGAAGAGAGAGCGTTTTGGAGAGAACGTGGGAGAGAGGGATAGTGGAAAGTGAAGGGGAATGTGCATTGAATGCATGGGAACTCGTTTTTGGGCCTCTATCACTTTAGAGACCTTAGTTAATGATGGCTGCAGGCTGCTGCAGGCTGCAGCTATCCTTTTCTATTAAAAAATAGGGGAAAAATGCATATACGTTTTAAATTTTTGAGTTTTAGTTGATTTTGAAAATTTAAAAAGAGCCTATTTAGCCTATTATTCTAAGTTTGACCACTACCTTCTAGGCTCTTACAAACCACTGGTTTCAGTCCACATGTAATCTCCCTATTTGTCTATTTCTTAATCACCTCCATTAGGCAATGGCAAATTAAAGGGCCCAAAAAGACTCCATTGAGTTCCTAATGGAAGCGTGTGATTATATTTTCAAAGAGGAACTTGGTTGTTGTCGTTGCATTCTGCCTTACGTGTCGCCTTCGCTTCAGCCCATTTGGTCATATAGTCAGTGGCCACAATAATATAGCGAGACTGTGTGTTGCGGGCCGCTGGGCTAATTGGACCTACAAAGTCTAAACCCCACTTTTCAAATGGTTGGTTTACTTTGATCGGATGTAGGGGCATCTGATCTTTCCGCTGGGGTTTCTTGTATCGGCATTCATCGCAACCCTTCACAAAGAGTGATGCATCTTGGAACATAGTGGGCCACCAATACCCCGATTGTAAGATCTTTCGCGCAGTTAAGTCTCCTGAGAAGTGACCACTGGCTACACCCATATGTGCCTCTTGCAAAATGTATAGATACTCATCCTCCCGGGCACAACGCCTAAGAACGTCATCCTTTTCTCTTTTATAAAGAGTCCCGGCTATCAGGCAATAAGGTTCGCATTCTTTGATCAGCTTTCGAGCTAGATCTTTACGAAGCTCCTTGGGTGGAAAGCCATTGACCAAAAAGTTAACAATCTTCTCACTCCATTCAGGCATTGTCTCCACCATGAACAGGGAAGTGTCAGGTAAGTCATCATCAACCCCCGTAGGAGCCTCACCATTAGGTATGCGAGACAAATGATCAGCCATAACATGTTTTTTGCCAGGTCTCACAACAACAGTGAAATCAAACTCAAGAAGAATCAATAGCCATCGTGTGATCCTTCTTGTGGAGCATGGTTTGTTTACCAGATACAACAATGCTTGATAATCCACATAGAAAACAAACTTGGTGGCAAGGAGGTAATAACGAAATTTCTTTACTGCATATATCATTGCCAACCCTTCTCGCTCCGTAGTTGTGTAATTCATCTCAGTGTCGTTCAACTGGCGACTGGCAAAGCTAATGGGGTAGTCTAGTTTGTGTTCTCCAGGTTGAGTTAACACACACCCAATAGCAAAGTTTGATGCATCAATATGCACATGGAAGATTAAATCCCAGTTAGGCATTCTCAAGATTGGAGCACTCGCCAAGGCCTTCTTTAATAGCTCATAGGCACAGTCACATTCTTTGGTCCAAATAAACTCGATGAGAAGCTTATACAATGGTTGAGCTATCTCGGCGACGAATAGAATAAATCTTCGATAATAACCAACGTGGCCCATAAAGCGTTGGACTCCCTTATAGTTGGTGGGTGGGGGTAATTCCAGAATGACCTTGATTTTACTCTCGTGAGTGGAAATCCCATTTTTGGACACTATATGCCCTAAGATAACTCCGTGTTTAACCCAGAATTGGCATTTGAAAGGATTCAATGAGATGTGATATAATCTACACCTTTCAAATATTTTTCCTAAACACATCAAGTGCTCGTCCCAAGAGGAATGAACACAAAGATCATCTAAGAAAGCTTCACAGAAGTCCCTTAGATATTCCTTAAAGGCCGTGTTTATCAATCGTTGGAATGTTGCAGGTGCATTGGTCAAGCCAAAAGCCATGACGCGAAAGGCAAACACTCCAAACTCCGTGATAAATGCTGTTTTAGCTTGGTCCTCGACTGCAATTGTGATCTGATTATAACCCGAGTACCCATCTAAAAAGCTATATGCCAACTTGCCTGCCACTCTTTCAAGCACATGTTCACAATATGGCAAGGGGTAATGATCCCTTCTGGTGGTTGCATTAACCTTTTTGAGATCAACGCACACTCTGAGTTTCCCATTCTTCTTTGGTACGATGACTATCGGAGAAACCCATTCTGAGTGCTCAATAGGGTATATGAATCCACATTTTACAAGCTTTTCAATTTCCTCTTGTATAATCTTTGCGTACTTAGGATTCATTGGGTAGGGACGTTGCTGGACTGGTTTAGCAGTGCTAATCATTGGAATCGTGTGTTGCACCACAGAGGGTGGAACACCCTTCATATCATGATATGTCCAGGCAAATATGTCCTTGAATTCCTTAAGAAGCTTTGTAAGTGCAGCTTCTTCCGCCTTGGTGAGGTCTTGAACAATAAAAACTGGTTTAGACCCGGATCTGCTAAGTCTATCTCCTTAACTACCGCAGGGCCATCGTAGACACCGCTACTCCAATTGGTAGGTGAATGATTTGAAATGCTCGGGTGCGGGGTGTAAGTCTACTGGTTCTTGTTGTGCCAGTCTTTTTTCTTTCAATTCCGCCTCCTTTTGTTGCTGAGCTAACTCTTGGTTTTGCCGCCTTCTTGCAGTACGACTTAGTTTCGGCTTCTCTTCCATTTCTAATTGGGCAACGTCATGAGGTTGAGGAATACACCACATGACACTTTGGAGGTATTGCCGCTAACTTCCGATGAACGTCAATAGCTCCTACATAACTAAGCCATTCTGCGGTGGATCTCTCTTTGTTTATTGCAGTTCGTACATTGGCTTGATAGCGTTGTCAATTATGTCTCGTTTTGTTTCTGTCAGATTCGAACTCACTTGGTCGATCCTCACTTGTGTCCCCTTCACTTTCGGATGAACTGCAGGAGGTCACCGTCCTAGGCCTTGAGCACCTTGCTTCCACATTTGGGTGAATATTTGATTCATCCCCCCCATCAGGCTCAGAGTCAGTTTCTTCCTGAGATTCATACTCAGAGTTACATGGGTCAGAGTCTTTGCTACTTTTAGTGTCAGTGGAGTTTGTCGCTTTCTCGCCATCAGGAGTCAAGTGCATAACACCTATCATGTTTATTGGCACTAACGGTGGCATATCTTGCCCCTCAGGTGTTACCCAACTTGTGCCTCTATTTTCCCATGTGTCTATGGTTGCCGCTAGGTGTACCCAATCCACGTTATCTGACTCAGTCATACCCGGTAGGACATCCATATAAGGAGAATCTTTCCCATCATCAGTCTCTTTTTTGCATGTATAGCAATACCTTAATGGGGCGGAGTGAATAGTGGTATCCGATCGATTATCAATGATAACCTTGCTTCCTAAAGGATGTGCACGACCATTCTCAAGATCAACTTGAATGACAGAGTCCTGGAATTGTGATAGACATGGTTTTTCGACCAGTCATGCACCATTTGTGCCTCCCTCATGAAAGGACGTCCTAAGATCATTTGATATGACATAGGATGCTTGGAGAAATCCATTACAATGAAGGTATGTCTTACCTTGTATCCTAGAACCTTGATCTTAAGGTCCCTTAACATTCCAATAGGTTTAGCAATAGTTCCATTTGCCATCTTAACCACTATGTTTGTGACTTCGAGGTGAGGTCTCCCCATGGATTCCCAACAGTTTTTAGTCACAATGCTCACTCCAGCACCACCATCAAGGATTCCCTTTAGAGTTATTCCCTTGGTAGTAATGGGGAGGGTGGCATTAGATTCGTCACCTTCAAAGTACTGTCCCAACTTGTTAACAGGTATTTCAACGACCGAATCTTCATCTAAGTTGGGTTGTAGATCCCAATGCTCCCCTTCATCTTGAAGCGTGTCGGGTCTATCCATATTTGCAAACTGTGGTAACCCCGCCTTTAGTTCTCCATTGAGAAATGCCCGAAGAGCTAAGAATAGCTCAGGATCTCCGTATAATTTGGATATGATCGTGGTTCTGATTTCAGAAGACATGAAATCCATTAGCTTAGACACATTCAACGGTACTTTTCGAGACATCGCCCCTTGACTAGGGACTGGTGAAGATGGAATCACTTCCTCTTCGATGGGGTCAGGCATTCCCTCACTAAACATTCTTTCCAGCAAGAAGGGTGTTTGCCCACTTCCTGATGTCCTATCCTCACTTTCTTCCTGAATGATACTAGGTATAGCTAACGGTTTATGGTTCCTGTGAGGCTGAACTTGCGTCGGAAACACTGTGTCTGGAATTTTGATTTTTCTCGGGTTTGGCTCCAGTTCTCTTTGTGTTTCTTCCACCAAACCCCTTAAGTGTTGCACTTGTTCAATCTCCTCAACTGGGTTTGGGTAAGTTCCAATCTTTTTCTTGAGGGTTCTTGGCCCACGTGGCTTGTCTTGGGGAGTCTCAGTCAGTTTGGGTGGTCGAGAGGGCATTGACTGACTTGGTTGTGGGGCCGAGGAAGTTTCCTTCTGTTTCCCCTTATTTATGTACTCGTTTGATTCTCCTTCATTGAGCTCCCGAGTGGGTTCCTCCCTTAAGGTAGTGGCTTTGGTCCCCATGGTTTCTATTGAATCGAAATCATCTTCAGGATTCATATACACGGGGTCGTCTCCTGTCCCTATGTTAGTCTTTGAACTAGGCTTGGAGCTCGTGGCATTAAGAGATCTCTTCCGCCGTGTTTTCTTTTTCTTTACCTGAGCGATTGATGCAGTATCCCTCTCTTCAAGAATGTAGTTTTGATTTTGAAGCATTGACCGTGTAACTACATTCGCGGGTACAACGGGTGTGGTTCCTTGTGCTTGGTTGGTGACCTCAACCAAATTCAATGGCGTAATCTTGGGTGCATCAGGATTATGTGGACATAGAGCGATCAGATGATCTATGCCACAACGATTACATGTAAGTACCGGCATTCCCGATGTGCTCCCTTGATTTGGTTGCATCTGAGTAGCGATCTTCTGTAGCCTATTAGGGCACTCTGCTACACGATGCAGTCCACCACACTCATAGCATTGAAGAGGTGATCTCCTCGCCAAAGTATTAAGGTTTTGCTCTCTTGTGGCGAGAGTAGCCGCTTGATATACAGGCTTGACTTGCCCGAAATGATCCTCCATGTCTTACTGAGGAGTCATTTCAAACGTATCAATCCCGTATGGAGCAGTGGGGTCTATCTCCTCTTCATAATCCCCACACGCACTGTGTGACTCACAACCCATCTGGTTTACAGGGGTAATCCTTGGATGTGGAGGTTGTGGTCCTAGCACTGGCGGTGGTAATGGCACAGACTGGACTACATTCGGACTCCTTGGAACTATGTGCTGTGACGGTTGCTCGACAGGTTGTGCAGGCATTAGCGTGGGTACTTGAGGTGTGTTTGACCAGGCTAGTGGTGCCTGATTTGCCAACATTCGCTTAAGTACTAGGCAATCTTTAGATTGATGGCCATACTTACCACATGCATTGCAATTCCCATTGAATTTGACTCTGAATGTGGGACATTCACTCGTGCTATGTGGTCCTAAGAAAATCGAACACCATTGTTGCTCTCTTCTTGGGTACATATGGCTATTTTGAGGGTTGTTGCTTATGTCTTGTTTTCTTCTTACCAAGTTTTTGATTTTTGTTTCTGTCAGATTCGAACTCACTTAGTCAATCCTCACTTGTGTTCCCTTCACTTTCGGATGAATTGTAGGAGGTCACTGTCCTAGGCCTTGAGCACATTGCTTCCACATTTGGGTGAATATTTGATTCATCCCTCCCATCAGGCTCACAGTCAGTTTCTTCTTGAGATTCATACTCAGAGTTGCATTGGTCAGAGTCTTCGCTGCTTTCAGTGTCAGTGGAGTTTGCCACTTTCTCGCCATCAGGAGTCAAGTGCATAACACCTATCATGTTTATTGGCACTAACGGTGGCATATCTTGCCCTTCAGGTGTTACCCAACTTGTGCCTCTATTTCCCCATATGTCTATGGTTGCCGCTAGGTGTACCCAATCCACGTTATCCGACTCAGTCATACCCGGTAGAACATCCATATAAGGAGGATCTTTCCCATCATCAGTCTCTTTTTTGCATGTATAGCAATACCTTAATGGGGCGGAGTGAATAGTGGTATCCGATCGATTATCAATGATAACCTTGCTTCCTAAAGGATGTGCACGACCATTCTCAAGATCAACTCGAATGACAGAATCCTGGAATTGTAGGTAGACATGGTTTTTTGACCAGTCATGCACCATTTGTGCTTCCCTCATGAAAGGACGTCCCAAGATCATTTGATATGACATAGGATGCTTGGAGAAATCCATTACAATGAAGGTATGTTTTACCTTGTATCCCAGGACCTTGATCTTAAGGTCCCTTAACATTCCAATAGGTTTAGCTATGGTTCCGTTTGCCATCTTAACCACTATGTTTGTGACTTTGAGGTGAGGTCTTCCCATAGATTCCCAACAGTTTTTAGTCACAATGCTCACTCCAGCACCACCATCAAGGATTCCCTTTAGAGTTAATCCCTTGGTAGTAATGGGGAGGGTTGCATTAGATTCGTCACCTTCAAAGTAATGTCCCAACTTGTTAACAGGTATTTCAACGACCGAATCTTCATCTATGTTGGGTTGTAGATCCCAATGCTCCCCTTCATCTTGAAGCGTGTCAGGTCTATCCATATTTGCAAATTGTGGTAGCCCTGCCTTTAGTTCTCCATTGAGAAATGCCCGAAGAGCTAAGAATAGCTCAGGATCTCCATATAATTTGGATATGATCGTGGTTCTGATTTCAGAGGACATGAAATCCATTAGCTTAGACACATTCAACGGTACTTTTCGAGACATCGCCCCTTGACTAGGGATTGGTGAAGATGGAATCACTTCCTCTTCGATGGGGTTAGGCTTTCCCTCACTAAACATTCTTTCAAGCAAAAAGGGTGTTTGCCCACTTCCTGATGTCCTATCCTCACTTTCTTCCCGAATGATACTAGGTATAGCTAACGGTTTATGGTTCCTGTGAGGCTGAACCTGCGTAGGAAACATTGTGTCTGGAATTTTGATTTTTCTTGG
The DNA here is from genome assembly GCF_041138505.1 of Cibotium barometz. Classification (NCBI taxonomy): domain Eukaryota; kingdom Viridiplantae; phylum Streptophyta; class Polypodiopsida; order Cyatheales; family Cibotiaceae; genus Cibotium; species Cibotium barometz. Next base: position 2,537,788 of record NC_141106.1, read on the forward strand.
GTTTGGCTCTAGTTCTCTTTGTGTTTCTTCCACCAAACCCCTTAAGTGTTGCACTTGTTCAATCTCCTCAACTGGGTTTGGGTAAGTTCCAATCTTTTTCTTGAGGGTTTTTGGCCCACGTGGCTTGTCTTGGGGTCTCAGTCAGTTTGGGTGGTCGAGAGGGCATTAACTGACTTGGTTGTGGGGCCGAGGAAGTTTCCTTCTGTTTCCCCTTATGTATGTACTCGCTTGATTCTCCTTCATTGAGCTCCCGAGTGGGTTCCTCCCTTAAGGTAGTGGCTTTGGTCCCCATGGTTCTATTGAATCGGAATCATCTTCAGGATCATTCATATACACGGGGTCGTCTCCTGTCCCTATGTTAGTCTTTGAACTAGGCTTGGAGCTCGTGGCATATTAAGCGATCTCTTCCGCCGCATTTTCTTTTTCTTTGCTCGAGCAATTGATGCAGTATCTCTCTCCTCGAGAATGTAGTTTTGACTTTGAAGCATTGACCGTGTAACTACATTCGCGGGTACAACAGGTATGGTTCCTCGTGCCTGGTTGGTGACCTCAACCAAATTCAATGGTGAATCTTGGGTGCATTAGGATTATGTGGACATTGAGCAATCAAATGATCTATGCCACAACGATTACATGTAAGTACCGGCATTCCCGATGTACTCCCTTGATTTGGTTGCATCTGAGTAGCGATCTTTTGTAGCCTATTAGGGCACTCTGCTACATGATGCGGTCCACCACAATCGTGGCATTGAAGAGGTGGTCTCCTCGCCAAGGTATTAAGGTTTTGCCCTCTTGTGGGGCGAGAGCAGCCGCTTGATATACAGGCTTGACTTGCCGAAAATGATTCTCCATGTAGTACTGGGGAATCATTTCAAACGTATCAATCCCATATGGAGCAGTGGGGTCTATCTCCTCTTCATAATCCCCACATGCACTATGTGACTCACAACCCATCTGGTTTATTGGGGTAATCCTTGGATGTGGAGGTTGTGGTCCTAGCTGGCGGTGGTAACGGCACAGACTGGACTACATTCGGATTCCTCGGAACTATGTGCTGCTCGACAGGTTGTGCAGGCATCAGCGCGGGTACTTGAGGTGCCTGATTTGCCAACATTCGCTTAAGTACTAGGCAATCTTTAGATTGATGGCCATACTTACCACATGCATTGCAATTCCCATTGAATTTGACTCTGAATGTGGGACATTCACTCGTGCTATGTGGTCCTAAGCAAATCGAACACCATTGTTGCTCTCTTCTTGGGTACATATGGCTATTTTGAGGAGCTCGATTACCCCTAAAGTATTCTTGGAGAGCATTAGCAAGGTCGGTCACAGACATTTCGGATATCTTGGGCTCCTTGGCAATAGGTTTTACCGTCATTGGCTCGTGCCCAGATACTTGTGAACTAACGGATTTTGTCTCCGAAGACACCTTTTTACCTGCAATCATCAAGTTGTCTTCTAACTGGATTGCATTGGCAGTGACTGCTTCCCACGTTGTAAGACCTCTAATGACTAGGCCTGTAAATGTCCTCGTGGCGCAATCCTCGGATGAATCTATCGAGCAGTTGGTTATTATTGAAGCGCTCATCGGGAGTGCAGCGAGAATTTAGATGCTTCAATCGACTTATAAAGTCTCTCACTGACTCCCCTTCCTCGCGTTCAGCTTTTTGGAGTTGAGATGCTCCTCCCCAAAGCACACCCTCACGTATGTATTCTTTCAAGAACAATCGCTTGAGAGTGGGGTAGTGAGTGCGCTCTTCAACCCTTAAGGTTCGATACCAATCCCCGGTCTTCCCACTCAAGGTTAAGCCTAAGGCTTTACACTTATGCAGCTCATTGTGCTCTTCCAAGGAATCACACACGTGTTCAAAGACTTCAATGTGCTTCCTAACATCCTCGTTACCATTGAAGTTTTGAGTGAGCTTAGCCACTTGTACTGCCTTGCTTCTAGGTTCTCTCTTAGGCATGCCCCGCATGTTTTTCGCAATAGATCGTCCGATCGTCTGAGCAAACGCTGCGAGATCACCTAGGTGAGCAGGCATAGCTGGTGGAGGCACTTCTGGGATAGCTTGGCTGATAGGAGTTGGCGTTGGTCTGGGTATGTTGGCAAATGACGTAGGATATGATACGTGGCTAGGCCTAGCTCCTCTTGGATAAGGGTTGTGATAAGGCAGTCGTGGAGCATACGCCATTGGCATACTAAGAGGCGTAGGAGCTACATGAGCATGAGTAGCGATAGGTACATAGGGTCGATAGGCACTGGCACGCACTGTTGTAGGTATTGTTCCACTAGGTAGCGGTGTTGTACTAACTACAGTGGTAACAGGTGCGCTTTCTGTCATGCTCATCATTGGGGTAGGCATTGTGGATTCCTTAATGGAAAGTTGAGCCAAGGTTAGAAAACTAAAGTTACTGCTCGTGGGCTCAACCTGCATTGAGACTCCAGGCGAAACAACATACGAAGGGTCTATGGGACTCACCGAGGGAGTCTCCAATTGTGATAGGGTTGGTTGTTTGGCCTTGCCCGTATCCAAAAATCTCATAGGGCCAGTGGAAACTAGATTCACTCCCCTATTTTGCCTCTCAAATTGGATAATTCTATGAATAACCTCACATATCATTTGTTGTTGCTCCTCTAGATTAGTGGCGCTAGATGTAGATCGTAGGACTTCTAACCAACCCACATGGTATGTGTAACTCGTGTATAGGTCAGTTAGAGTCTCTGTGTGTAGATCATATTCCCAATTTTCATTGAGAAATATCCCATCCAGACTTGGTGTGCCAAACGGTTCTCTTGAAGTGGACGCAATGTCACTTCTTATGGATTGGCTTCTAGGGACCTCTACTTTAGGAAGAGTATCGAAAGGTGGTAGCTTAGTAGGGTCCTCATTAAACGAAGTGGGTAGAATATCCACATGGACACTCTTTGGGAGGGTAGGGTCTACATAAGATGTGAATGGCGAATCCACTACCCCTCCTTCTTCATTTACTTCGCTTGTCGCATGTTCCGAGCGTGTAGCTCTACTAAAGGTCTCTATTAGACGACTAAGCATACTAGATCCGGGTTATGGGACCCAAATTGGCATGTTTTGGCTTGTCTCCTCAGGGTTCTTGGTAGGATGCCCTTCCATGGCTTCTGAGTCAGAGGACGAGTCACTATCCACTATTTGTGGATCTTGGGTTGCACTCCCTTGGGTTCCAGCTGAAGGCCAAGATGCCAACGTGGAGGGATGGTGTGAGCCTGCGTAAACTGAAACGCTTTCTAGTGGCTCAGGCTCTAGTACCCGACCAAAGCATAGATGCATGTGACGTGGGTACCCTACGGGCATTGGTGACTACCTTTGAAGCCCACACAAGTGGTTTCTTAGGTGTTTCGCACCCCATTTTTACTTGTTTTTATATTGTTTTTAACTCGTTTTTTATCCCCTTACTTATGGTCGAGCTTGGACTAGGGCGTGTGATAGCTCGAAACGAGCGTATCGTTTAAAGGGTCATAGCGTGCTTTACAGCACCGTGTTCGCCTATCCAGAGCTCCTGTGGTCCTCAAAACAGTCTGTTTCCTTGTGGGGGAAAGGGTGAAGGCCTATTTGCTTGTGGAGGAAAGGGTGAAGGCTTTATCCCACATGCTCACTTCACTCCTTGGAGGGTGGGCTACATATAGGGCACAACTTCCCATAAGCTCTCACTTGAAAGAAAGCTATGGAGGCTCACTCTCCTATATATATATATCAAAAGACCGAGACCGAGGCTGGGGTCGGGGTCAATTGGGGGTTTTTCTTTTCAAAATTTTTTTCTCCAAATAAAAAATCTTTCCTCTTCACACGTTTGGTTTTTTTCCTTAAGAAAAAATTAATTTTTTATAAAAAAAAATTATTATTTTTTTGTTTGGGATAAGTTTTCTAGGGTTCAGACTTTGCCCCGGCGCAGTTCGCACACAGCGCAGGCCTGGGGATTCAACAATCCCCCTCACACGCAGAAAACCAGAGAACAGAACGCACACGGAGCGGAAAAATAACAAAAGAAACAGAATTGCAGAAGACAAATTGCAGAACCTGATTTCAAAACACGGAAACACCTCAACAACAAACACACAGTCGCCTTTCCTACAGTGTTAATTTCACTTCACGCAGCAGCCCGAGCTGCAAACTGGAGCTTGGTGTAGGGCATCTCCCCGGCAGCGGCGCAAAAAATGTGCGCTTTTGTCGCACAGGTCGTAGCTGGGGACTTGCCGAACACCGTATGCGAGCCACGAATGGCTGCAAGCATACAACCAGGAAAGCAAGCTCAAACAGAATGCAAAAGGTGTGTCACTCACCGCTCAACCGCCGCCTTGAAGGATTCCCGTGTCGCAGCAGTGAAGGAGGAGCCGCCGTCGCCGCTCTACCGCCTCTCCGCCGCTGTGCCGCTACACAGTGCTCGATCGCTCTCTCACTCTCTCTCTCTCTCTCTCTCTCTCACTCTCACATGCAGGAGAAGGAAACCAAGAGGATAAGGCAAGAGCACTCTTGTATTCAACACATGAGAATGAGGGTTTTAGGGTTACATTTGACTCTTATAGGTGACTTGGCCGTTCACACATGGGCACCCATACATGGCCGGCCGATCCTAACCCTTACCCTGCTGATATTCAAGGTGCGCCTCTCATCGGCGATCACCCAATCCCTTTATCCTTAACATATGGTGCCGACAAGCCCGGCCCATGACTCAGAATATTTAAATTAATGACGTAAAACATAGTACGTCTCAATGTCCGTCAAAGGTTAACACATATGTATGCATGTGAGTGTATGCATACATTCGTATATGCATGCATGCATAAATGCGCTTACATGTAGGCATATGCATGCATGTGAGCACATTGATACGCTAATGTGCATGCATATGTATGCATTTGAGCGTATATGCACACGCATACTTGCATGAGCGCACATGCATGCATAGCGTATGAGCGTGCACACGCACGCGCATATGCATGCATACATAAGTGCTTAAACGTATATGCATGCACATAAGTGCATAAATGCACTCTCATGAGTGCATATGCGCTCATGTTGTGAGCATATTTATGCGTGCATATGCTTGCATCCACATATGCATGTATGTGAGCGTATATGCACGTGCATGCTTGCATGTGCGCTCTCATGATGATGAGCGCATATGTGCGCCCATGTGAGAGCACATATACTTGCATATGCGCTCATGCACGCATAGACTTATATGCGCTGACTTTAGCATATATATGTGCTCACTTTAGTGCATATATACATTCATGAGAGTGCATATGCATGCATATACACTGAAGAGAGGGCATATGTGTAAGTGTGAGCTCATATGCATGCTTGCATATGTGCGCACATATATGAACTAATGTGTGTATGTATTATGTGTGTGTGTGTGTGTGCATGCATGTGTGTGTATATGCATGCATGTGTGTGTGTGTGCATGCATGTGTGTGTATATGCATTGTGTGTGTGTGTGTGTGTGTGTGTGTGTGTGTGTGTGCATGCATACGTGTGTGTAAGTGCATGCATACAATGTGTGCGTGCATTGTGGGCATTATGTGTGTGTGCAATGTGTGTGTATTGTGCGCATGCACGCACGCACGTGCGCGTGTGTATTTTCAAGGAAAGAGAGAGCAATAGAGAGCTTACTTACATGCTTGTAGTAGGAAGGTTACCTATATGGTGAGAGTGGGAGATCAAGAAATAAATGGAGAGAATATGAAGAAGAACTAGTGTGGCAGTTTTGGGAAGAAGGACCAAAACAGGACTTGAAACGTCCCTTTTCATTTTGGGGGGGTTTTTTTTCCCTGCGGGTATTTCCACGGGTATGTCCGCGAGTATACCCTTGTGTATATCCATATCTTTTTTTCATTCCTTCTCTCTCCATTTTGAGCTTCGCTCTCTCCTCTCTCTTCCCTTGCATGGGTGTGCGGGTATGCCAACCATCTCTTGTAGTGTACAAGAGTTTTGGCATTAAAATCAACTATGAGAATCCTAGGAAAAATAAAGCAAAAATATTTCCCGTTCTTGCGGCACCGTAGGTGCTCCCATTAGAGTCTTCGTCCATGTAGCTCCTATTCCGAGATTGTTAAAACAGCCAAATTTGGCCTATGCAACCAAAACCAAAACATGTATAGAGTGTTTAGTGCCCTTGGGAATGGTAATAGATCATACAAATGGTTGAAAACCTATAGGGTTTTGTCAAAGCTTAGTAAGATATATCATGCTCAACTATGACATTATTAGAGGGGTAAGAAAAGAGACTTACTACAAAGGGGGGGGAGGTGTTTGGCAATGGGATCATGGGCTTAGGGGTCCATGACTCCTAGATGATAGCTCTCTTGCCACAAAAAATTTCCCACTTGCCTATTTTGCAAGCCACGTGGACTTTCTTAGGTTCTTTACCCTTGTGCTTGAATTGAATGGGGGTGATCTCCTCTATAACCCACAACTCAATTCCTTTGAGGAGGCATGAGCATTATAGAATCATGGTACAATCTTCTTTGGTCTTGAGCTCGAGGATAACGTGGCCACTCGCGTGTTTTTGTGATCACTCACTTGGTCCACAGTCTTGATGTCAATGTGTATAGGCTTGAGTGCCTTGTTGAGGGAGGTGATTAGCTTTCACAATTATAAGTAGAATTTTAAACCCACAACATGAGAGAGAGAGAGAGAGAGAGAGAGAGAGAGAGAGAGAGAGAGAGAGAGAGAGAGAGAGATTATTGTGTATGTGTGTGTGGGTTTGTGTCTGTCTGTGTCTCTGGCTATTGTATATCTTGTGTGTGTGTGTGTGTGAAAGAAAGAGAGATTCTTGTGTATTGGGTTTTACCCCATGCCATTTATCTTGATCAATGTGGGATTATCAAGAGTCAAAATATTTTGTATAATGTTTTGAATGTGCAAATTGGGATTGATTATGGTAAGGCCACTAAACAAGAGGTTCTATGGTTGAGCTAGATCTAGAGAAAATCTATAATCATGTCAATTTGCCTTTTCTGTCATAGCTTATGGCAACAATGAAATTTGAGACACATATAATAATGCTATGTCTTGTATTATGTTGAATGGGACTGCTACTCAACCTTTCAAGCTATCACAATCTTTGCAACAAGGATTCTTCTGTGTGACATAGAGTGAGAGAGAGCTACATTGGGTTTTCCCCATGTCATTCATCTTGCTCAATGTGGGATTATTAAGGGTCAAAATATTTCGTATAATGTTTTGAATGTGCAAATCAAGCTTAATTATGATAAGGCCACTAAACAAGAGTTTTATGGTTGAGGTAGATTTGGAGAAATCTAGTCATCATGTCAATTTGTCTTTTCTATCATAGCTTATGGTAGCAATGAGCTTTGAGACATGTATAATAATACTATGTCTTGTGTTATGTTAAATGGGAGAGCTACTTAACCTTTCAAGCTAATATCACATTCTTTGTGGCAAGGATTTTTGCTTCGGGTATGCATCCTATGTTGTTATTATTGGATAAACTTGCATGTAATGAAGACATTGTGGGTCTAAGGTTGCCTAGCAGTAAATTGTTGGGCAAGCTCTTGCAACTAGCTCATTTATGATCCTCATAGATATGAAGGCTATTGTGGATTTGGAGATCTTTGATTGGGCTATGTTTGGCTTGGCTTCTAGTTTATTCATTAACACTCAAAGGTCATCTCTTATCAATTGCACAAAGGAAAATTTGGGGGCCTTGGGCAGGTAGGGTCTAGTTGTCCACTAAGCCACATACCATTTGGGTTGTATGGTTAGCCTACATGATTTTTTATTGGCTTAGCTTCTAGTTTATTCATTAACACTCAAAGGTCATCTCTTATCAATTGCACAAAGGAAAATTTGGGGGCCTTGGGTAGGTAGGGTCTAGTTGTCCACTAAGCCACATACCATTTGGGTTGTATGGTTAGCCTACATGATTTTTTATTGGCAAATTTTGCCTACAACAAACTCTCTACATATAAAGAGAGACAAGTTCTAGTTGTCCACTAAGCCACATACCATTTGGGTTGTATGGTTAGCCTACATGATTTTTTATTGGAAAATTTTGCCTACAACAAACTCTCTACATATAAAGAGAGACAAGTTCTATCAGCATTAAGAAGAAACAAAGCATACAAGTATTATGCTCTAGAAATTATTTGATAAGTATAATTGTGTGTGTGTGAGTGTGGTGGCTTGTGTGTGTGTGTGTGTGTGTGTGTGTGAGAGAGAGAGAGAGAGAGAGCGAGAGAGAGAGAGATTTTAATGTTGTGGGATCAATGCCATATATGATCTACCCAATGAGAGAGAGAGAGAGAGAGAGAGAGATTTTAATGTTGTGGGATCAATGCCATATATGATCTACCCAATGAGAGAGAGAGAGAGAGAATTTAAGTATTCTTTGAGCCATTTTGAAAGATTAAAGGTAGTAAAAACAACAGTAGAATAAAAAACAAGTTTACGCAACGGGTGGCATCTCAGATGGCGATGCTGTTAGGAACCCCTTGGTATGTCAATCCTTGCTCAGAGGAAGGGAAGAGCAGCTTGTAGGGCATTTGAGCAGGGCCATGGCGGTTCTTATGCAAGCTAGGGTCCTGGTTGCGCGCGTCGATGTTGGCCTCCACCTGCTTGAGGGCGCGGCCGAACTTGCGAAAGGCGGAGAGTGCTCGGGCGTCGCTTGTCCAGTGCGCGTGTGTGGCCTCGCCCAAAAACTCCTCTTCAATGTGCTGGGAGAGCAGAAACAGCGTGGCCATGACTGCCATGGCTTCGAGACGCGTCGAGAGCGCGCTCAGGAAGAACCTCTCCGGACTTTCTCTTAGCTCTTGGAGGTCTTGGGCATTGCTACCTGCAGAGTTGTCGGGGATCAATCTTCTCCCCACCGATGGGCTGTTCGGCATGAAGCCCGCATACGCGTATTGCCCAAAATTGACCGCCGCGTGATGCCCTGAGGCCACCCATATGATTGTCACCAGGGCCTGTTCCAATTCCTCCTTTGTCTCCATTGCGCCCCACCATTTTGCGTTCCGATGATCGCCGTGTCCGATCTCTTTGATCTCATTCCACCACTTCTGTAATTCGTCATCATCTTGTACGGCTTGGTCATTCGGGTAGTAGATGCCCAAGTAGTCTCGCACCCACGACTCTAATACCGTCCACAACTCCAAACCATCCACCGCATAGGGATAGTTTTCGATTGTTAGTGTTAACCCATTGCCTGCATTCTTCTCCGCCATGCCCCTGCAATAATTGCTCCATGCAATCAGCCCCATATCCATATTGAATGCATGTATGCCTACATCCATGCACATGCAGCAAGTGTATGTTCATGTATCTATGTGATTTGTATGTGTATGTGTATGTGTATCTATGTTCATGTATGTGTATGTGTATGTGTATCTATGTGATATGTATGTTTGCACATATGCATGCATGTAGTACATACATGTCTTTATATGAACATGCAACTAGGAAAGGTATCTGTGTATCTATCTATGTATGTGTGTTTGTACGTATGCATGCATGCATTTACATCCAGGTAGTATTCATATGCACCTCTTAATCAAATCTTGAGGAAGACCTTGCTCATCAAAGCGCCAGTTCTTGTACACAAGGGATGAGAACTGCATGCAGAGTTCGCGTGGGAAGAAGGATGACTCAATAACCCCACCACTGTTGATCAGACTCTTCCTGGCCTGGCCATTGATGCTCATGGTATCCTTGAGATGCGGCAACAAAAGCCGGTGTACGGGATGCAAAGCACTCAACTGCCTGTGTGTTGCTATAACAAAGGGCTCCATGCTAGCATGGGTTCTCAACCTGATTCATAGAAATGGTTAACTATCTTGATTAAAGGTGATCATTTATTACTTGATTAGTGATCATCTTGCCACGTTATTAAAAGGAAAAAAGACTGTTTACCAGTGGCTAATAAGTTGGTGGTATCCTGTATCGTTGATTGCCACGTGTGCTTTGGCCAAATGCCACAACCATGCAGACTCGTCATTGCCAGGAAAATCTTCAATGCCCTGATGCGGCGGAGTGAAGACTCTCTTATGTGCTCCATGATGGCGCTTATGGTCATGGGCAGGAGGTGAGCTTAGCTCAATGGCAATGGGTTTCAAAATGCCCTCTTGTGTAAGGAAGAACAATGTCCGGGTTGCATACACGTTATCATCAGCAGATGAATTCACTTGCTCAAGAGCAGGCAAGAGGGCATCATGGTAGTCCAAGGTGAAGAGTCTCTTGTCACAGACTGCCTGCGGGGAACATACACAGCAAGAGCGTCATGTGTAGGGGCAAAAGCCAGACATGAGATGGGCAACATACGACAAGCATACGGGTATATATATGAGATGAAATAATAGAGATACTCTCTAGCAGTGTAGAGCCAAGAATCAAGCTTGAATTAGGTAAAAGCTAAGAACAAGTATGCTTCAGATTTTCATGGCCATTTCGCATACGGGTATGCAAACATATATGCATCAAAATGTACCTCCTCTACGGTCAAGCCCTCCAAATTGTGCTCAATATGTTGGGCCGTGATGGCAGATGTAGGAGGCCCATAGATATGAGGATCCAGCGAGCTCACAAGCGGGAACGCCTATATTTATCCAAAATGGCAGAACATGAAATACAATCAGAGGCAGCTCTGAGGGTAAATGTACTGCATTGGAACAAAGTGCTCAACATGATGGTAAGCAAAATGCATAACCTTCACTCTCTCAATCACCAAAGGGTTCAACCCGGCAAGCCTCTGGCGCGCAAATTCTTCATCATTCCACCATGCATCTTTGTCTGCTATCAATATTTGACATGGGTGTAATGGTGTTAACACCATTAGACAGCTTACATATGGCATCATTTGTACAATGCAAAAAAGAAATGAAGGCAGATGTCACACATGCATGGCATGGCAATAAAAAGAAGCAAGGATCCTTCGTGTGAGTACATGTACCTTGGATGATGGGGGGCCAAGGGAACGAGCTGCCATATAGGCTGTGGATCTCTTCAAGGGATTCAAAGGTGGGAATACGTTGATCATAGCGGGCCGCTGCATCATCCAAGTCAGCAGTTAAATGCAATGCGGCTGCAAGCGTGCTCTGTTGGAGTCGTTGGTCGAAGATCTGTTGCTTAGAAGGGCTGAATTGCTCATCTCGTGGTACATAGAAGATTGTTGCATCCAATTCTGGTGCCTCCGACATGGGATCTGCATGTTGACGCGATAAACAGATTAATATTGATAAATTGCAGAGAGTAGGATAGTATACCTTAATGCATGTTGTGGAAGAAGCAATGAGGAGATTAACATTGCACAAAGCTAAGAGCACGACACTATTGACATTAATTCATGCCTTATGCTTGATGGTGGTCTGGTCTTACCAGTAGCAGTGCGTTCACGACCCGTTCGGCACCTCCTTGGATATGGAAGATCGTGAGAACCACCCAAGACAGGCCTTGCACTCGCCTGGTCGATATCTGGGTTTCCTAGATCATTGTAGACGTCATAGTCATAGATGCGCTCACCAAGATGCCGGTGACCAGAGCCGTCCCCTTGTAGGAGGTTAAGCTCAGTCTGCCGAAGCTGAGTTAGGCCCGGAGGCGTCTGATTGGGAAGGAAGACCTGCATCCCATTCCATGCAAGAAGGTGGTGTGGGGACAAGCTCGCAAAATATTCATAGCATGACAAAACATAGTAGTACAATCACAGAAGCCAATTATAGGGAACAACCAGTCACTGCTATCAATGACCTCAGCTATATTGACCCTGACCTTCTCTCTTTTCTTTCCACTTAGTTTAATATTGGACACAAAGATGTTTTAACGATCACCTCATTGGTAAAGAAGATGCGAGGTTGTGAAGGCCGTGTCTGTGTGACCCAGGAGTTGCACCAGAAATGGTGTAAATGACTAGCATTCATGGGTGTACTCCATGACACACTCTCCAGGAAGAACTCTTCACTATGAGGGCTGTCGAGGAGAAGCGCTGCGGGCATGCCAAAGCTCTGGGGTATGAGTATGTCCACATGGAGCTTCACCGTGGCTTCGCCAGGAGGGATGAAGACGAGAGTGGGGCTGCTCACAATTCCTTCACCAGTGTCTGCGCAAACGCGAGTGAGCTGCTAGCTAATCAAGATGTACTTAGTTGAGCAATTGAATACTTGCCTGGATCCACTTGGGTGGAACTCACAAGTCTGAGCACCAGCTTGTGTTGGGGAGGCCAAGTGTAGCTAGCAGACTTGGTGATGGAAAGCTCCAAGTGCACGCTTTCTAATAACAGTTTTCACAAAAAACCGGGCTTTAGACAGGGGAGAATTTCAAAATAACTTGGTCTTTACCTTGAGCAAACCAGTTAATTTCACAGTGGTAAAGTTATTTAAAAAACCAGCATATTTTGGCCTCTTCCTTTTTTGCATTGGTAGGGAAATTGTTTTTTAAAAAACTCCTCAGCACTGCATGTGAGTCTAGTACATGTTTACACAATTAGAAGTTCTGGACCTTTGCCCTTGTGGTATTTAACATTTAGCTTATTTTTCCTTAGAGTATTCAACATGAGCTCTTGCACTAGGGGAGGCACCACATACCTAGCCTGCACAAGCGGGGCGAGCCACAATGGGGCCGGTCGACGTTCTTGCTTGTGAAGACTAGGTATGCAGATACCTAGCATGCACAAGCAGGGGGCAGGCCAGCCTGGGGCCCCCATGTGCAGGCAAGGTATGTGGTGGCTCCCATGCAGAAAGAAGCTCATGATGTGATTGTGTTTAGAACTTCTTGCGGTTATGTTGTAATATCATGCCTCCTGTTGCACAATGCTGGGTTTGAACTCACACACTCCACATACTCACTGATCACATGTCAAACCACTTGCGCGTACATGATGTTGAGAAAATGCAACAAACATTTTGCACCTTGGTCGTGGCCGTGGCGCGTCTTGGGAGGAGCCACCACCTTCGGCGTCAACGATGTGGCAGAGCAGCGAATATTGTGCGCATTTCGAGCAGTTGGTGATGTGTTTGGGCGGTGCAAACGCAGCAGTTGGTCCGCTGTTGTTGCGGGGGCGCGCCGTCTTCTACAGAGGCGCAACGTTGATGCGGGATCGTAGGTGGGCACGAGGCACTTGTTGTTTTTGTGGGTGCGGCCAGCTGCAGCTGGTAGGCTATAAGTGCAAACACTCAGCATTTTTTCCTCTCTCTCTCTCAGGCACGTAGAGATACTATGATACATTAGCACACAGCACTGCCTGGCATTTATAGTGCTCAGCCAGCTGACTGTGACAGAGCAACTCCAAATCAAACGAGGATTGACGTTTGATTTGGAGTTGCTCTACAATGTATATGACAGTCAATGCTCTACAATGTATATGACAGTCAATGCTCTGTCACAGTCAAATCAAACGTCAATCCTCGTTTGATTTGGAGTTGCTCTACAATGTATATGACAGTCAATGCTCTGGATTGACGTTTGATTTGGAGTTGCTCTACAATGTATATGACAGTCAATGCTCTGTCACAGTCAAATCAAACGTCAATCCTCGTTTGATTTGGAGTTGCTCTACAAATTACTGAATTGCAACAAGGATGATATTGAGTAGGTAGAGGGTCTTTATTTCTTCCTTTTGTGATGATGAGAGATATGAACATCCCTTTCACATTGAAACACTGCGAGAGAGAGAGAGAGAGAGAGAGAGAGAGAGAGAGAGAGAGAGAGTGAGAGTGAGAGAGTCTTTTTTTTTGGGTGAGAGAGAGAGAGAGAGAGTCTTTTTTTGGGAGAATATTTATAGTATTAAATTTCAAAAAGACAGAAATTACAGCATATAATAGTCCTTTTTACATCATCACAAAAGGAAGGAATAAAGACCCTCTACCTACTCCATATCATCCTTGTTGCAATTCAGTAATTTGTAGAGCAAATGAGGATTGACTCTCAGATACATAGAGACTAGGTATACAGATACCTAGCATGCACAAGCAGGGGGCAGGCCAGCCTGGGGCCCCCAAGTGCAGGCAAGGTATGTGGTGGCTGCCATGCAGAAAGAAGCTCATGATGTGATTATTACACGTGACATGAACATTTCTTTCACATTGAAACACTACGAGAGAGAGAGAGTGAGAGAGTCTTTTTTTTTGGGTGAGAGAGAGAGAGAGAGAGAGTCTTTTTTTTGGGAGAATATTTATAATATTAAATTTCAAAAAGACAGAAATTACAGCATATAAGAGTCCTTTTTACATCATCACAAAAGGAAGGAATAAAGACCCTCTACCTACTCCATATCATCCTTGTTGCAATTCAGTAATTTGCATCGAGTTGTGGTCGTGAGCATGACTCGAGAGATATTGATGGTCTCATGGTGCGGGATGTTAAGTGGCCAAGACGAAGAGGGCTAGCCACAAAAGTTGTGCTTCACAAAGAGAGCGTGAGCATTAATTATAATAAGCCTACCTTAGCCTTAATGAAAGGGGGGCTTGTATTGAGAGGTAGCGATTGTGTTTGTGCAATGCTACATTGATATGGGTGATGAATGATGGGTGAGTTGTGGAACACCTCGATTAAGAGAGGGTGTTGAGAGATATAATCGCGGTGTTGTGTGTATGTGAGAAAGTACTCTAGAGGTGCAAGATATTGTGGTGAGATAGGAATGCCACATGTAATATTGTATGGTGTGTGAGTGACCAAAAGAGTGGAAAAGGAGTTGCCACATGGATGATGATGTGTAAAGTGGGATAAGGATAGAAAGCCTATATCATTGTATGGTTCATTGTGTGATATGCAAGAGAATAGAATTGAGTGTTGAGTGTGCAATCTCTCTCTCTCTCTCTCTCTCTCATGGAGTTTTTAGTGTGGTTTAATTCACCTTAATTATGGAGTTTTTAGTGTGGTTTAATCCACCTTAATTATGTTGCTTAATCTATGTCCTTCACCATGATCAATCCCATTTCTAGAATCTTAACATGGTATCAGAGCTTGGGTGGGCTCTTGGTCATAGTGATTATTATGTTTATTAGCTTGGTTGTGTGTTTCTTTGGTTAAGCATTATTTTCAGCTTATTATGAAAAAAAAATTATGCACACTCATATTATCATTTGGATTTGCATTTGTGAGGATTTGAGAGGAGATTTGCAAACAAGGAGGTTACATAGAAGCTGCCCAAGAGAGTTGCAAATGGAGTTTTGCAACATGGAGAGCTTGCTCATCATCAAGGAAGCTAAAAATGGAGATTTCAGCATTATGAAGGCTATGGAATCTTTATCATCGTCAAGGAGAAGCTACCAAGAGAAGATATGCTGCAGATTATGCCTCAAGAAGGTTGGTTTTGTGAAGTTTTGCCTCAAAGTTTTGTGTTTGAGCATGGAAGAATGCTCTATATGAAGGGTTGCTATGTATGGGATTTGTGTATCCCATGAATCTTGTGTGGAGGTGCATGCTTGTCAAGATGATGGTTGGCAAGTGAGATGGGGAACTCAATGGAGTTTACATGTGTGTGCATCAAGAAGAAGATGCACTTGTTGATGTTTGCTCAATGAAGGAGAGCAAAGAAGGGGATGGAAACCTTGGCAGTTTCCACATGTTTATGCACCTATGGTTTCATTTGAGAGACCATGTGAAAAGCACCCTTAAAGGGTCAGTATGCAAAGAGGAGGAGCATGTAAGCTGTGAGCTCAATGGGGAGCTTTGGATGGCTAGCGGCCTTGGATTAGGCCAAGAGTGAATCTTGTGAAGGGATTAGCAAAATTGCAGCAAATGGAAGGCTTTGAAAAGCCTTAGAAAGCTTAATGTGGAGATATTGCTATAATAGAAGAGCAGTAGAGATGGTAGTTTAGTGGACAAGATAATGGCTGAGGCTACAAGCAGAGAGAAAATAGTGACATTGAAGACAAACCCGTCATTGAGGAGAGTCATTCTCATGTAAGCATAGAGAGAAAATAGTGACATTGAAGACAAACCCGTCATTGAGGAGAGTCATTCTCATGTAAACAAAGGAAAGGCTTACATTCATACAAGCAGAGGTAGGATGCCCTCTTTAATTTGCAAAGCAGGTGACGTGGAAGCCTTGCCGACAACAAGCAAAGGAAAGTCTTACATTCATACAAGCTACATGCAGTAGCGCAGAGGCAGGATGCCCTCATCAATTTGCAAAGCAGGTGACGTGGAAGCCTTGCCGACGACATTGCAGCTGTGTAGGAGAAGAGAATTGGAAGGAGACACAGAAAAGGCTTGCAAGGCTGGTCATCGGTGCAAAAGACAATAAGCATTCAGGCACTTCATCTCCATCAGTAAGGAGGTGATTCCAGTAGGCATAGCAGCCTCAAGCAAAAAAGCGCAGCAAAACGCACATGAAGAGGTACTACAGCTCAACGAAGAAGAGTTGGAGCTGAGAAGGAAAGCGAGCAAGAGCAAATATAGCGTGAAGAAGCACAGGAAGACACTTCATAGCACAGAGTATCGAGCATCGTAGTAGTAGCAACACACGCATGTGGCAGTGCAAGCGATAATGATCAGAGGGGCAGACTCGTACACAGACTAGACCGCCATAGCTGCTGTGCAGAAGCAGTCGAGGGAAGGAGAAGAAGACGACCCTGTGTGTGTCAGGAAATCTGACGTGTGCAGCAGCATTCGGGTCGTTGACGTTCACAGCAGGCGCATTCAACGCGCGTTCAGAGATTTTTTTTATAAAAATATATGTAATAATTTAACCCTTATTGGCAATAAGGGTATATTCCCTTAACACCTATTTCCTTCAATGTGTGCACCGTTTTTTTTCTAAGGTTCCTTAACCCCTAGTTTTTGATTCACACACACCTTATATGGAGATCACTCATCCGCATAAGGGTCCGCTGCTTGGCTTTGGCCAAAAAAGGCTTTGTAATTATTTAATTTTTCACCCAAACATGATGATGGATAAATCCTCCACGAGCATGCATGCTCAAAATGAAAAAAATTTTGTAATCATCCCGAGCATGCATGCTCAAAATGAAAAAAATTTTGTAATCATCCATGGTATGAGGGTAACCATGCCCGAGCTCACCTAGAAGCTCGAAATGGCTATTGCGTGATGTGTGCATGAGCGATGCATGTGTGAGGTGCATGCGCATGGGTTGGTTCCCACCCGAACTTTCATGTTCAAATCGGACTCAGTGGTTCCGCTGTGAGCGAGTCGGCTCAAAATGGACTAGGTGTCTAAGATGGTAGACACATGCACACATGATTGGTTGATGGACACTCCAATGTATCATTGAGGGGGAGTGTTGAGAGGTAGCGATTGTGTTTGTGCAATGCTACATTGATATGGGTGATGGATGATGGGTGAGTTGTGGAACACCTCGATTAAGAGGGGGCGTTGAGAGATGTAATCGCGGTGTTGTGTGTATGTGAGAAAGCACCCTAGAGGTGCAAGATATTGTGGTGAGATAGGAATGCCACATGTAATATTGTATGGTGTGTGACTGTTGACCAAAAGAGTGGAAAAGAAGTTGCCACATGGATGATGATGTGTAAAATGGGATAAGGCTAGAAAGCCTATATCATTGTATGGTTCATTGTGATATGCAAGAGAATAGAATTGAGTGTTGAGTGTGCAATCTCTCTCTCTCTCATGGAGTTTTTAGTGTGGTTTAATCCACCTTAATTATGTTGCTGCCCTTATGAGTGAAAGGGCGCCCTAGATGTGAAGGTGCCAAAAGGTAAACCAAATGATGGAAACCTTTGGGTAGCCGCATGAAGGGCTATGTGGGGCTCTGGAAGGGGAGGGTGTGTAGGTTGGCAAAAAGGAGGCCAAGCTGGTGAGCCCATAGGCGTGCACGGTGCCATGAACGAGACGGCCGGCGTGGTCACCTCACGTAGCTAGCCAGAGGGATCGGCTGTAGGCAGAGGAGGCCGCTTGCTACGCTAAGGCCAAGAGGTCGGGTCAGACGCTTGGAGCGCTTGTGCCTGTGGTGGTCGGCTATTGCGCCATGTGCGCTAACCTGCAGAGAGCTGGCTGGGGCTCGTGAGCCATGCGCCTCTCAGAGAAGGCAGGCCGCCGTTCGCCTAAGGATGGTGGGCTTGTGCATCTAAGGGTCATGGCCGGTGCGCCATAGGTGGGCTGGCGGGTCACATTATGGATGGTCGGGTTGGAGTGCTTAAGGCTAAGTGCCTAAAGTTTGCAGACGTGCGCATAGTGGGCATAGCCGAGCACTGAGGACGACGGGCTAGAGCGCTTAAGGTCCCGAGCACCATGCGCCTAAGGGCCTAAGTCTACGCACGTGGAGCACTTGGAGGGTGGCGTGCCTTGCATGTGCCATAAGGGTCACAGCCATGCGCATAGAGCATGGCAGGGCAGTGTGCCATGCTCCACAAGGAGTCTGCACATTGTGTGGTTGGCGGGCTATTGGAGCTGCTGTCTGATGGGGTTGACCACCCAAGGCGGGTGAGTCTCACAGGGCTGGTCGACTAGCAACATGAGAACTAGTGGGCTGCCGTGCTTTTGGGAGGGCCTTGTGTGAGGTATGCTTGGCGTCGTGTGTTCCATGCAGCAAGCGGATAGTCTTGACGGAGCTGGTCGGGTGGCTAGTGCACGAGATGGTCATGCTGTCAGCATAGAGAGGCCGCATGGCTCGATGGACCTCCTAGGCCATGTCTTGGAGCAGACCGGCACACACAGGCAAGCACCATGATAGCGGGCCTTGGCCGGGCCACTTAGGGGATGCTCATGGGGAGATCAGATACGAGGCCACTTAGGGGATGCTCATGGTGGACTTCACATGTGGTCCGTGAAGGTTATCACGATGGATAGTGAGACCGAAGCTCTAGCATGAGTAGATCTAATAATGGTGCAAGCATAGAAGTTGACGGAGTGTCTTTATGGAGTTAGAGTCAGTGTTTAACACTATGGTACCAAGTAGCACGACGGATTGTGCACAGCTTGGAGTGTAGACATGACATGAGGCCAACAATGGATAGTTGAGCCGATAGGACACCGAGCCGGTTGTTGGACCGTGCTCCATTCTATGTGGAGATGGCATGATGCTTTCTTCACAAAGTGGCCACCTAGGTAACATCACCGACGAGCCGTCATGGTGGGGAGTCGGACGG
Source organism: Cibotium barometz (assembly GCF_041138505.1). Lineage (NCBI taxonomy): Eukaryota > Viridiplantae > Streptophyta > Polypodiopsida > Cyatheales > Cibotiaceae > Cibotium > Cibotium barometz. The sequence goes on from NC_141106.1 coordinate 2,556,846, forward strand.
TGGAGCCGATATGGTGACTACTCGCGACAGTGTGTGGTGTCAAGCTATGTGTGGGTGTAGCTTATAGACTACGAGGTCAACAATGAGGGGGATCGAGTAGTGAGCATCTAAAGGAGAGTTAGGACCAGGTGGATTGGTTCATGACTAAGATGTAGAACTTTAGAGACCTAGGAGTTAGGGGCTTCGGACAAGCACGATGGAGTGTGCTTGGACAAGTAACGCCGGCGTGAGGACATGCGGCATCTTGGGCTTTTGTATGGAAGTCCTATAGGCAAGCAAAGCAAGTGACTGACGCAGTAGTCCTTGCAAGACGATAACCGAGGAGAGGTTAGCTTGCCTACACCCTTGGAGATAGGTAAAGGGTGTTCTTGTGGATCACCTTGGAGTTGGGGTGACCACAAGGTTCGCGAGGAAACTCGTGAGCACCAAGCAGATGCTGGGAGCGCGCGAGGTGCACTCTATGATGACAGCTTGCGTATGGCTTCTCATGCACTAGGCATTCTCATAGAGGAGGACTTCGAGTGTAAGGAATGCACACGAGAACGACTCATGAGTATACCATAGTGTACACACGGAAGATTAATTGCAGTTCTTCATTGATAGAGGCAGCGAAGAATCATGAAGGTATTAGTACTTGTTTTGATAATTTATATAA